>NC_077232.1:26879029-27091529 GCF_027887165.1 Monodelphis domestica | reverse complement strand
GAATCAGCCTATGATAGTGTTTATTACAACAGGTAGACAGTATGACTATTTGGTTCCTAATCTACCAATAAGATAGCTTTCAGATGACCTGTAAGTCCCTTTCATCTCAAAATCTGTGATCACAACCCAACCCCAATCTCCCTTCCCCACCTCATCATCTATTCCAGTGGTTCCCATTGGATCCTACAATCTAGTCAAGCTGGCTTCTCAGTTGTTCCTCCCAAATGATGATCCATCGTTTTTCCATCAGTGGAAAGACATTGGTTTGGGAGTCAGATGATAGGCATTCAGTTACCATTACTGTCCTACCTTGGGGAAGTCAGCAGACTCATTTCCTTAGGCCGAAAGAGGTCTGAGGGGAATAGTCATTCGTTACCCAGTGGGAATCAGGGAAGGCATTCTGAAGGAGAGTTCAGCTTTATAGATGGGTAGGAGTTTGGCAGGTGAAGGAAGAGATAGAAGGCTCTTGTTCCAGGCTCTGGGACCTGCCAAGCAAAGACCCAGAGTCCTTTATAGGCCCAAGTATGTTTCCTTCTCATGTCCCACATCAGCTTTTCTGCTAACATCAGTAAAGCTACTGATCTTTGTTTTTCTCTTGTTTTCTTGGCCAGGATCAGTATGTCTTCCTCAATCAGTGCGTTTGGGATATTATCAAATCTCAGAAAGACTCCAAAGCTGATCTCATCTACCAAAACACGACAGCCATGACCATCTATGAGAACCTCGCGCCAATGACTGCTTTTGGGAAGACAAATGGATACATTGCTTAATTCCAAAGGAAAAACCTTCTTGCCCAGGGCTTCCTGGGCCCGGCGCCCCCACAGTAAAGGAAATGAATGCACTGTTGTGGATGTTTTTATATGTATAGTGTCCATTTGTGTGTGCCTGTGTGCGTGCGTGCGCGTGTGTGTGCGGCATGTGTGTTCTCCTTGGTTATGACCAATCTTGAAGGCTTGAAGATACACATGTAAGAAAATGCAAACAAGCAGTTGGACTTCAGGGACTGTGGCTGAGGAAACCAACTATATTCCAGATTAAGAATAGGATGAGCTGACTTTCTTCACTGGGGGTTGCAGACCAACTAGGAAAAGTGAGCTGCAAATCTTTCTCCCCCTCTTCTTTCTAAAGGATACATGTCCTTTGCCCCCACTCCCCCTCTCTGTCTCTCTGTCTGTCTCTGTCTCTCTGTCTTTCTCTCTCTGTCTCTCTGTCCTTCTCTCCCTTCCTCCTTCCCCTCTCCCCATTCCCCTCACTTTCTTTGTCTTTTTTAAATGAACAAACTCTTTTATATGGTTCACACTCTGAAGCCAAGATTGTGTTAAGTTGACTATATTTTGAGGATCAGAAGTCTATTTTTACCTACTGTATCTTGGGATCTGACTGATGGATAAATGCATAATTTTGGTTGTTTATAGTGTCAAGAGGGAGATGTGGTGTCTCCTCCATGTGGATTTTATATTTAAACATGTGCCTTTCCTAATTATGCTTCCGTAGGCAAAAATCAGTAGATATCTATATTTTTATATTGAATCTCATAATTGGAATATACATTATATTTAAAAATAGATTAGTAGAAAGGGCCTAGCCTTTTCAGTACAATTGCTATGGTCTTTTTTTAAAAAGCAACTTTTCTTCTCTTTCATCCCCTCTTTCTTTTCTCTCATCTCTTCCTCTCTTTTCTCCCTTTCTATCTATCTTCCCTCTTCTCTTTCCTTTCTTGCTCTCTTTCCTTCTTCTTTCTTCCTTCTTGACTCTTCCCCCTTCCCTACCTTTTTTTCCTCCTTTCTCATTCCTTCTCCCTCCGTATATTTAATTCCCCTTCCTTCCCAAAGACTTGGTCACTGTTCTGCCCCAGCCCTTTCCAGGCCGGGCGGGAGTGGAGATGAGCTCTTGCTTGGAGCTCTCTGCTCCCATGGTGACATGCCCCACTTGCCCTCTCTGTGTTTGGTAAGAAGGATTATTTAAAGGTGCAATATGTGATGTAGTAATTCATGATGCTCTATGTTTTTCAGTAGAGTTTTACTCAGGTTGGTATTTTATGTGTGTCTTTTTTTTTTTTTTAAAGAAAAAAATGTGTGTGATTCTGTGAAAACTTCTGTGTAACAATCAGTGTCCAATCAGGCCCCCTTCTCCCTCCCAAAAGTTCACTGGCTCTTGTCTCTACTGGCAATGACATGCATTGATATCTACTGTATATATCAAACTCTTGTGAGTCAGAACTGAGGTGTAAAAAATTTGAATTTGTATCAAAGATGTAATTATTATTTTAAAAAAATTCTTTTCAATATACCGCTGCTGTCATGACTGCTCTGTTTCGAACATCGACTTGGGGGAGGGAGGTGTCATGTATGTTCCTTGAGAAGGCAAGAATTTAATGTGGACTTGTTTTTAATGCTATCCGGTCTGGAAAGTCCTTAGAGTGTCAAGAAAGAAGGATCTAGCATTTGGGGAGATGTTTGGTCTTTTTTTGGGGGGGTATTAAGGCTGACAGTGAGCAGCTAGGTAAGAGTGGACAGTGATGGATCTGCAGTCACTGAGACTCGAGTTCAAATCTAGCCCCAAGATGGGCAAGTCATTTTAATCTCTTCTTTCTCATCTGTCTCTTTATTTGCCAAATGGAGACAATAATAGCAACTACTTCCCAGGGTCGAAGATAAAATGAGATATTTGTAAAGAACTTTACAATCCTTGAAAATACTATATGAAATGTGATAATTATTAAAAGTGTTTGGGGATCAAGCTCTCCAATAGGCAGGATATCCCAAGATCTCATGAAAGAAGTCTCAGTAGTCTGGGTGGCCATTTCCCACAATGGCCCTCATTAGGTCAGGCTTCATCGATGTGTGGCAGCTGCCTGTCTGCTGGCACTGTTGTGCCCTTCACCCAGGTGTGTCCTGGAAGAACTAACTAGATGGCTGCAGAGGTACATAACTGAGGCTATAAAGTGGGGAACGGCAACGTATCCAATGAAGATGATAGCGAATCCTATCCTAACAGTAGAAATGACAGAATTTTAGAGTTGGGAAAGAGCAGCAACCATTAAATCAAGTCTGGTCCGGACCCAAGAGTCCTCATTACTGTATGGCCAGGAGCGGTCCTCCAGCCTCTGCTTGGAGATCTCCAATGAGAAGCAACCTGCCCTAGTCCCAGAAAGGAATGTCTGTGAGTTTTTCACTCTCCATTGGCCTCTTTGTTGCTCTTACTCATTCATTGCTCCTCCTTCTGTTCTCCAAGTGCAAATGGAACTTTTCCCCATAACAACTTTTCAAGTACCTGAAATCAGCGGATCTATCTCTCCCCCCCCCCCCCCCCCCAAGAACCTTCTCTTCTGGACAAACCTCCAGGCTCCTTTAACTGGCCCTTGTATGGTAGGAAATTACTCTTTCTAAGTTGTCTTCTTGTTCCAACAGCAATGAGTGCATTTAATGTTGGAGTAGAACCTTGGACTTGGCTCCATGATGAGATGGGACAAGACTTGGGAGGGATGGGGCTGGTTGGTTCATGGTCTTCAGGCTTCCTTGTGGTGAGCTCCATTCTTTCTGGAGAATCTGTGTCAGGAGAGCCTCTCCGTGCCCAGAGTTCTGGAGGATTATGGGCATGGGCAGGTAGCCCGGCAAATGGCTTGAGTCTTGGACTTGGAGTCAGGAAGACCTCGATTTGAATCCTATCTCCAACATTTAAATAATGGTATGACCAAGGCTAGAGCCTTGGAGGATCAGTTTTTTTCAACTATAAATTAGGAATAATGCCTGAAGTACTTGCTACCCAAGATGGTTGTGGTGAAGTTTGATTAGGATTATTATTTATTTTTATTATATATTATTAAATATATATATAATATTATTATTATTTAAAGTCTTTACAAACTCTAATGTGGCATAAGAATGCCAGTTATCATGATTGCTTTTCTGGAGAATTCAAGGATTAATAAATATGAAAGACCTTCTCTCCTCTCTGTTGGAACCAATGGGAACCAAGAAGAGTCTCATAGATTTGGACAAAGGGAAAGTTGTGTTCACTGCTTTAGGTAGAAATGGCATCCCTCAAGGTAGTCAGTGTGTTGGTCATGGATTTGATGTCCCAGTATGCGAGTTCAAATCCTCTTATAGCCTATGTGATTTTAGGCAAATCACGTAACGGTTTTCCAACTCAGTTGTCCCATTTGGGTTGTAATAATAGCACATACCTCGTAGTTTGTGGTACTCAAATGAGATAATCTAAATTTAAAGTGCTTTGTAGATATTAAAGCAGTGTCTCGTGAAGGAATAACCCATAGTTTCAGTAGTTTCAGTGGCCATTTTCCCCAATGACCCTTGGTTCTCAAGAGTATAATAATATTTGTAAAATTACCTTTATCACCATTATTCTTATGATGAAAGTCAAGGTCCCTTCTAGCTCCCAACCTACAGTCCTATGTCCATGGGTCCCTTGTTCAAGATTTTGGGAGTTCCTGGGATGTGTATCCAGATGTTCAGCTCCCTCCTTGTGTCTTGGCCAGTTGCCATCTCTGGATCTGGGCGTTCTCTCTAGGAGGAAAGCAGAGGAAAGGACTTGCCCCTTCAATCCTTTCAGAAGACTTTCCCCCCTTAAATAAACACATTGTTTAAAGGACCCCTCCCTTCCTCCTGGTATGTACTTGGGAGACAGGGGCAGCGGGTTCTAACGTCATTCCTGACCCTCGAAGGGAGGAAGACGGCCGGTAGAGAGGCCCAGCATAACTCCTGAGGGGGTCATACGTGGGTCATGGAGATTCTGATCTGCATCTTAGAGTGGCTGGAGAATATGGGATGCCTATTTATAGTAGTGTGTACAGTATGAGAGACAAGGACCTCATTCATGAAGACAAAGAGCTTCTGACAGAAGCCTGGGAGTGGCAGGGCAGGGGGAGCCCTCACGTTCATCTCAGGAACAATGACACAGAGGCTGGTGAATTCATATTTATATGAGTTTTCACAAACCTGTGTGGTTCCCCCCTGGCCCAATACTTACACAGCAGAATCAGAAAAGCTGCCCCCTCGTTTTATTTTGTTCAAATAAATTTTACAGATTTCTTTCATTTTTTATACCAGTTATTCCCCCCCCTTCAGAAACCTTTAGTATAATGCAGAAAAATGGGCCTCATTACATACATACACAGATATGTATGTTATTTAAAGGACCCTTCCCTTGTGAAGCCTGCCACAGACTTGGGAGATGGGGACAGCATGCTATGATGTCCTTGCTTACCCTCGGAGGGAAGACGGCAGCTCGTGGAGTGGCTGTCTGTCTCTTTCTCTGTCCGTCTGTCCATCTGTCTCCCCCCTTTTCCCCCTTTCTATCTCTCCAACCCCCCCCATACCCCCATCTTTGTCTGTTTGTCTCTTCCTTTCTCATCTATCTAAATAGATACATACATGCCTATTGTTGTGGGAGAAACATCCAAGTCTGTTCAGTCCAGAAGCAAGACAAGCATTCTATTTAAAGAAGTGGTTAGCTGGGGGATGTTAAATTTATTGGTTGAACTGAATTATTAAATTAGTGGTCGCCAGGGATTTAATTTCTAAATCCCAAAATGAACTACTTAAGTAAATGGAATTTAGTAGTAGTTTATTTTACAATAGAGGGAAGATATTAAGGAAGAGATAAAAGGGGGGAGAGAGAGCAATCGAGCTTTGGTTTCCACTGAGCCAAGTAGAAATTCTAAGGTACCAGTCAAGGGAAAGGAGTCTTAAGATGATGGGCCTTTCTTGGAGGTTCATACCTCCAGAAAGGGCAAGGAACTAAGTCAGCCTTTACACTCACCATGGTTACTGTCTAAAAGGAAAAGCAGTTGGAGATCTCTTGCACGAGCTCCTTCAAGGGTCCAGTTCGACAGCCAAGTGTCTTCACTCCAAGTCCCAGTGTCTCTCTTCCAGTCTCTCCTCAAGTGTCTTCTAGTCTAACTCCAAGTGACTCTTCTTCACTCCAACTCCAAGTGACTCAATCTATTCCAGTCCAACTGCAAGTGACTGAATCTTTTGATTGATCTCCACGTGCCTCAGTTTCCTCTATTTAAAGACCTTTTTCTCTTGTGTCACCTCCCCTAAATTTTTACATCTATCAATCATAGCAGATGCTCCTCTCTAGGACTGCCCACTCACTGTATGAAATGGGTGTTCACACCTTTTGTAGCCAGTTATACCTTTTTTGGTTAGTTTTCATCCTTTTTGATTATTTTTCACCTTTTTGTAGTTAAAATGGGTAGATCTGCTTTAAATACTGAGTTAACACTTCGGGGATTAAAATCTAAAAATAGACAGGGGATTACAATTCAATCTTCACAATAAAGGAAGAGCAAATTACCTTCATTGTTATAATCAGGGGAGAGCCAAATCCAATCTTCACAGGGAATAGTCTGGGGCCTAATAGTCTGGAGCCTTAGGGCTGGTGGACAAGCCCAGGGGCTAGCAGAGTAGCTTCTCCTCAGCTCATAGTATGGAGCAGCAGCTCCTCTGGAAAGAGACAGCTTCCACACCCTGCGGATCCAGGTTGCCATATCTGTTGGGGTCTCCTAGTTTAGCATCTCCCTTTCCAAACTCAGGTGGAGGTATGTTTTGGGGTTTGCTGCCATAAAGAATAAGGAGCCTGTGCAAGATTGGGGGATTTTCCTGCCAGAGCCCCCAGTGTGCAAGTTCCATGTTCCCTCAGGGTGACCCTGGGCAAGTCTCTTAACCCTGTTAGTTTCCTCATCTATAAAATGAGTTCGAGAAAGATTGCAAACCATTCTAGTATCTTTGCCAAGGTTAAGGAATTTTTTTCTTTATTTCTTTTAAAAATAAATCTTACCTTCTTTTTTAGCATCAATACTAAATACTGGTTCTAAGGCAGAAGAGCAGCAAGGACTAGGCAATTGGAGTTAAGTGACTTGCTCATACAGCTAGGAATTATCTAGATTACTAGATTATTATTATTAATATATACAATAATACATCATATAATATTATTATATATAATAATACATTATTACATATAATGTATTATTATATATAATAATATATATAATATGAGCTCTATATAATATGTAGATGAGCTCAAGTATGAGCTCTATATAATATATAATATTAATGATATTAATAACAAATATATTATTAATTATCTAGAGCTCATATTTGAACCCAGGACCTCTTGTGGGGTTGACACTCTATCCACTAAGCCACCTACTACTTAGGTGTTAGTCCTCAGGGAGGTTTTAGGCTAAGTATATTCAAGGCAGTGGCTAGTGAAAAAACCTGGAGGAGGCAAACCTCCTCCCCCAACCTCTTTTGAAAGGGAAAGAATTAAGTACCACAGTCCAGAGAGGGTTGTAATCTGCATTGCAGATCTTAAGACACCTTTAGTCTCCCTCCCTCCAACCCAAACCTCTTCAAACTTCCCTTTGGGTGAAAGGAACCACATGCCTTCAGACCTACACGTTATCTTCGTTATCTTGGCAGCCCTACTCTTCCTCACTGCCCAGACCCAACCACTTGCCAGATGTAAGCATTTCTACCTTCAGGACATTTCATATCCATCTCTTCTCACTCCTATCATGGCCGACCCTGCAGTGCGGACCTCACCTGGACTGGTCCTGGGCTCTCTGGTCCCTTGGTCTCTGGTCTCTCTCCTCTCCAATCCATTTTCTCATCAGATGCTAAAGGGATCTTCCCAAAATGCACTTCTGGCCATGTAGTCCCTTATGAATAAACCCCAGCATTCCTTCAGTCTCTGAGCAAACAGGATTTCAGCTTTATTCAGAACTTTAGAGTTTCTCTTCCTGTGTAAATTTTATAATATGCATAATTATTAATTACTATAGAAACACAGGTGTGGGAGGCAATGGACCCTAGAGACCAATCAGGCCAAGCCCCCATCATTTTACAAAGCAGAAAAATGATAGGATTTCAGTGCTGGAGGGACCTTGGTTGGGATTCCGGGATCATAGGTCTAGAGCTGGAAGGGACCTCTGAGCTCATCTGGTCCAAGGCCCTCACCTTACAGATGAGGATACTGAGGTCCAGAGAGAAGAAAGATCAGATGGAGAGTCAAACTGCCTCATTTTATATATGAGGAGACTGAGGCACAAAGAGGAGAAATGAATAGATAGATAAGATATCTGGTCCAATTCACCCACCTTATAGATGGGGAAACTGAGGCACAAAAGGGAGAAATTGAGATATTTGGTCCAATTCTCTAACCTTACAAATGAGGAAACTGGGTTCCAGGGAAAGGAAAGGGATGTGTACTCATTTTACATATGAAGAGGCACAAAGAAGCGAAATGAATAGATAGATGAGATATCTAGTCCAATTCCCTCACCTTACATATGAGGAAACTGAGACAGAGAGAGGGGGAAAGGAACTTATAGATCAGATGGATAGTCAAATCCCTTTGTGTAAGTTTTATAGGATATATAACTGTTAATTAGTATAGCAATGAAGGCATGGGAGGCAATGGCCCCTACAGGCCAGCTAAGCCAACCATTATCATTTTATAGATCAGTAAAATTGTAGGGTGTCAGAGCAGGAGGGGGCCTTAGAGGTCAAGTGGCTGGGATTCTGGGATCATAGGTCTAGAACTTGCAGGGACCTTTGAGGTCATCTAGTTCTTACATATGGGGAAACTGAGATCCAGAAAGGGGAAGAGAATGTGTAGATCAGGTGTAGAGTCAAATGCCTATTTGTAAGTTTTATAACATATGTAGTTATTAATTAGTACAGTCATACAGGTCTGTGAAGCAGTGTACATTGTAGAGAGGCAGCCTTAAAAACAGAAAGAGCTGCGTTCCCACCTTTGATACTGGTTGTGTGACCCTGGGCAAGTCACAGCCTTCTCTAGGCAATAAGTTGCAGAGAAGGGGTTGGCCAGCGTTGGTGAAGGGAGTTTCTTACCTAGGAGTTCTGTATTTCAATAAAAACACAGGTCCAGTTTCTATTCCTGCCTCTCTATGGGTATATAATCACTAAATTACATTTATTGGCATGTGCTAATTTTTTTAAAGCGCTAGGGGGCATAAGTAAAAAAAAATTGTGGAGACCATTGTTCTAACCTGCCAATTAACTGGATTGTGGGAGAAATGATGACCAGTTTTCTTCCTTGAAGTTTCCTATATGCAAGTAAAGGAAAAATGAACTCTCTCAAATACCCTAAGTCTAATTCATTTTTCTTTGCACTCTAAGAAACCCTCTCAGTTTCCTTTTGTGGACTCAGACTGGGAGTGGTGATGCCTCTAAAGGGCGGACTTAATCCCAACAGAGAGGGGCAAGCAGGTCTAACAAGAAAGTTCATTGTGCATCCTGGGAAGAGAGAATGGATTGAAAAGGAAAAGCTGGGGATCCCCCCCTCCCCTTCCCGCCAGGCCCTTCCCCTTCCTTCCTCTCTAGGGTCTTGTTCAAGCGTCTGAACTATTTTAAAAGGCCTGGGCACAGGGTGGGGTTTTAGGCTGGAGAAAGAATGGCAAACCACTCCAATATCTCTACCCAGAAAACCCCAAAGTTGTCAGGAAGAGTCATCCCAGCATCTGCACAATAAAACAGCATCGTTTCAGCCAGCTGGAGTTATTCCACAAGCAGCCACTAGGTGGCAAGAGAGGACTAGCATTGGGCAGCGCAGACTCGCTCTTCGAGGCCGCTGAGGATGAAGCTGAAACTACCTGGCTGACTCCATCCACCCGACAGTCACCGGGGAGCTGAGCGGGAGCATCTGGCTTAGAGCTGGAAGGGGCCCCTCGAGACCAGCCGGGCCAACCCTCCTCGTTTTCCAGATCTGTAAAATTTGAAGAGGTCACCGTCGGAGGACACCTTAGACTAGAGCTGGAAGGAACCTCAGAGCTCAGCTGCTCCCACCCCCACCCCCACCCCGTACAGAGGAGGAAACTGAGGCCCGGAGAGGGAAAGGGAATTAAAAAATCAGATGTTCAGGCCAGTCCCAAAAAGGTCTAGAGAGAGGACGGGCCCATGGAGCAGGTGTCTGGGGCGGGCCCCTCCCTCATCTTCTTAACCAGGAAACAGACTACAAAGTGCAAATGGCCTGGACTTCATTGGAGTCAGTCGTAGGATCAAAGCCCTCAGACAATCTAGTCCCACATTCTCATTTTGTAGAGGAAGAACCTGAGGCCCAGGCAAATTAAGTGACTTTTCCAAGGTAACACATTTAGTAAACCGAGGCAGAATTTGAATCCAGGACCTCTGACTCCAAACCCCATCCTTTTTTTCACCGGATGCCACACTGTCTGTCATAAGCGTGAAGTGACTGCTTTAGTAGTCAAACTCAGATACTATGACTCTGAATCCATCCAGTATTATTTTTCTTGGGGTGGGAGGTTGACGCCATGCAAACAGAGGCTTGGAAGTTATTGCAGCCATTTAGTCCAAATCCTTCATTTTATATTTATAACTTGGCCAGAGAAGTGACCTGGGGGGATGGATGGGGAGTTGTCACAGAGGAGAGCTGGATTTGAATCCAATTCTTCTTATGTGTAAATATATTTTTTATTCATTATAAATTTATATAGTATTTGTCCTATAATGTATAATATAAAATATATAAACAAATAATATGTCTATAATATAGAAAATATTAAAATATATTTATAACATAAATATACATTTATCTAATAAAATAAAGTATGTATTCAGATATATAAATACATGTGTCCAAAGATATTAATGTATGTGTGTATAAATATATTTTATTAGAAATTTATATAGTACTTGTCACATAATCTATAATATAATATAAATATATAATAAAATAAATATAACATAAATAATACAAAATATAAACACATAATAAATATGTAATATATAATAAATAAAATAATATAAATGCCTGTAATATATAAAATATAGTGAAACTATAATACATATCTATAACATAAATATAAATTTATCTAATAACAAAATAAAGTATATATTCAGATATATAAATATGTATATACAAAGATATAAATGTATCCATGTGTATGTATGTGTATATGTATATCTGTATATATCTATGCATACATACACACACATATACAGATACCTACAAATCAAATGTTTGTTTTGCTTTATCAGACTGGTAGGGGGATCAGAATGGGAGACAGGCTGAATAGGGACAGGGAGACTCTAGTGAGCACCTGAGAGAAGGCTGGGAGTCCTGGACAGGAGTGGGCTGCAGGCAGATTGTCTGCTTCACAGTTTTGACGAGGGCAGGAGGGTGAGCCCTGCTTATGGGGTCCCATCTGGGGCTAGCGATGGCAAGAGGAAAGGAAATGATTCCATTTGCTGTGTAAGGAATTGTAAACTGACGAAACACAGTTTTGGATTTGGATTTGGGAGCTCTGGGTTCCCATCCTGCCTTTGCTAGCTGAATGAAACTGGGAGAATCAGCTCACCTTTCAATGTCCTCATCTATAAAGTGGACCCACTCAACCTGCCTGAAGGGGCTATTGCAAGGAAAAGAGAAGCTAGGTTGTATACTGGATAGAGCACTAAACTTGGAGTTAAGAAGGTTGGAGGTCAATTCTAGCCTTAATTTACTCACTGTATGACCTCTGACAAGTCATTTAACTTCTGCCAGCCTCAGTTTTTTCATCTGGAAAATGGAGATAATAAAAGCTCTTTACAGAATTGCGAGAGTCAAATGGAACAATTTCGATCTGCCTTTTTTCACCTATAAAATGAGGATAATAATAGTGCTTACAGAAATGAGTAAATGAAATAATGTCATCTCACTTAAAGTGCTTTGTAACTGCTGGCTATTATTGTTTTTATAATGCTGTGTGGCATGCTAGATTTGCAGGCAAGAGACCTGTAGTTGAAAGGCACTGCAGATAGACTGTATGATCTTGGGCAATTCATTTAACCTCACTTGGTCTCAATTTCTTGCCTCTAAAATGGGCATTATAATATCTATAGCTCAAACAAGAGAATGTGTAAAGTTCTTTGCACACATTATGATGCCTAGTCAACCTAAGAGAGGTGGTTATTATTGTTGTAAGCCTCTAAGCCCTCTTAGAAGTGGCAGCTCTGATGAGTCCCTGGCCAGCAGTTACCAGGGAACATAACTGCTGAAGGTTGGGGAATGGCAAGTTGGCAGGTTATTCTCTCTTCTTGTCTTAAAACAACCTCAATGATTCCCAGCAGCCTTTGAGACTCCCAAGGAAGTGGCAGAAGTTTTCAGTGGCTTGGGAAGAATTCCCAGGGGCTAATCTTTAATTGTTCCTTTGCAAACTTTTCCCACTCTCTCTGCCTTGGCTCCTTGGGGGCCAATTAAGGTGCTTTACCTCAGCCCAGTGTCTTGGCCCTTGAGGGGGTTGTCCCAGCATACTGTAACCTGACTCATTAGCAAACTTTCAGCTCATAGGGGCAATTAGCCAATGTTTCTTGGGGATTGCTCTGGGAATACTTTCTAATAAATTAAAAGAGGCCAGTATCTGGCTGGTGGAATGTTGATGGGGACAGATGAAATTTTGTCTTTCTTTCCCTTCCTTCCTCCCTCCCTCCTTCCCTCCCTCCCTCCCTCCCTCCCTCTCTCCCTCCCTCCCTCCCTTCCTCCCTCTGTCCCTTCCTTCCTTCCTTCCTTCCTTCCTTCCTTCCTTCCTTCCTTCCTTCCTTCCTTCCTTCCTTCCTTCCTTCCTTCCTTCCTTCCTTCCTTCCTTCCTTCCTTCCTTCCTTCCTTCCTTCCTTCCTTCCACATTACCCTTTCTTTTTTATTAAGATCTATATTTTTATTGACATATTTTACATGATCTTTCCAATGTCCCCCTCTCACAACTCCCCAGAGGATCATCCTTTATTATAAATAAGAAAAAAGGGGAAAAACAGTTTAGCAAAACTAGTCAGTATGTTAACAGAATCTGACATCATGTACAGTGTTCCAGACCTATGTAAAAAATAGACTCGAATACAGGACTACAATCCCCACAAGCCTTTGCTCCACTTCCCCAAAATGCTTTGTAATCTCACGGGAATTCTGAGGTGGGCCGAGATCGAGGAAGGATTTAAGCTGGCGGCAAAGGTTTTTGCTTTTTTTTTTGGACTTCCGTTTTGGAGCAGATGCATCTCTTCTGTGATGTGAGGTTATATGGCCTAGGCCTCTGGCCTAGGCACGTGTTTTTTCTTATTCTGTATTTTCTTTAATCTTTAACCTTTAATAAACTTCTAAAAAAATATAATACTCCTTGCAGAGAGAAACTAATTTCTACCTGCCTCAGTCTCCCCATATTCCTAAATTTTAATCTTTACAGATGGCGACCACGAATTTCTACCTGCCTCAGTCTCCCCATCTCCCCTAAATTTTAACCTTTACATCCATAGTCCCCATCTTTGTGAATAAATGGGGTGAGGTGTGTTCTCATGCCCCTTCTTTAAGGCCTAGCTTGGTCCTACTTCTTAGCATTTGATTTTGATTGTTTTGTTGTTGTTCTTTCCCATTTGGATGTTGTCACTGTGTTTAATGCTTTCTTGGTTCTGTTTACTTTCCTTTGTATGAGTTCATAGAAGTCTTCTCATGCTTCTCTGTATTATACATATTCATTCTTTCTTACAATAGAGTAACATTCCATTACATTCATGAACTCCAATTTATTTAGTTCTTCTCCAATCACTGGGCATTTACTTTGTTTCTAATTCTTGCTATCTTAAAAAGTGCTGCTGTAAATCTTTTGATGTATCTGGGGTCATGAAAAAAAATCATTAAGTGTCTTACTTTTTGGCAGTGGAATCTCTGAGTCAAAGGTACTTGTGATGTCATTTCACAGCTAGGAAATGAAGGACCTCAAAGTCATCTAGTCTAATCTTTAGCTGTGTGACCATGAAGGATTGCCTGGAAAATGGGGTAGGTGGGGCAGTATGTTTTTTAATAGCTAGTATTCATATGTGCTTTAAGATTGATAAAGCACTTCACATGTTCACTTGTTCAATCCTCAAAACAACTTTGGGAGATAGGTGCTGTTCATATTCCCATTTTATAGTTGAAGAAACTGAGGATAAAAGAAAGAATTTGCTCAGGTTTACACAGGTAGTAAATGTTTGAGGCAGTATTTGAACATAGGTTTTCCAGTCCAATTCCAATGTTCTATCCATTGTGCCACTAAGATTCACCAGGTGTTTTTGTATCATATCAATGATTTGATTAATACTAGGAACTCCCAGTGAAGGAATTCTGTTTATTAATGAGGCTCAGCAATTGCTCTGAATTTATGGTGTTAGTGTTGCCTAGGGTACTGAGATCTTAAGTCACTTGTCCAGGGTCAAAGAGAAAATACATTTCAAGAAACTATTTTCTGTTTCCAGATGACTTACTTTTGCTTTTTAAGTTCTTTTCTCAGTTGTCTTCAGCCTCTCTTAATTGTTTTTTGAATTGTATTTTGAGTTCTTCCAAAGCCTGTGTCCAATTTGCTGGAGTTTCTGTGTTTTTGCTTGGTGTTCCTTGATCCTCCTCTGTTCCATTTGCTCTTTGTTCATTGCCTGGATAGAAGCTGTCGATTGGAATTTCTTTTTTTCTTTTTCTGTTGTTTACTTATATTTTCCCTCCTTCTCTCCCCCCTCACCCCCTGTAATTGCCTGTAGACTTGCTCCTCTCATTATTTGCTGAATCTGTAGGTTTGGGCTGTTCTGTCCTGAAGGGGCTTCTTCTCTGCTCTGCTGATTGACCAGGTTAGGCTGATGGTATTGATGAGCCCTGAGGTCAGATATTCCCCAGCTGGCAGCAGAAGATGAAAAGGAGCAGGGTTTCTCACTTGTGTAAAAGATAAAATTAAATTTCAATAATAAAAATATTTTATTTTTGGAGATTTATTAAAGATCATTAGAAGTAAAGGAATAAAGAGGATACAGAACAAAGACTACATGCCCAGGGCTGATTAGCTCATTTAAAACCCCTGAGCTTACCACTGCCACCATGCTCTCTGCAAGCCAAAGAGGGCCAAAGTAGGACCACCTACTCAAGTTACCCCCTGTCTACAGGAAACATGTAATGACAGGAAGTCAGTGGGCTCCCAGGAAATGTAGTTCTTTCTTAAAGGGTAAAAGATTTTCAATTATACATTCTCCCCCCGAGATCCATGGAAGATTGGTTACTCTGGTGGATCTTGTAAATATAACCAACTTTTAAATTACAATAATTTGGGGATAAAAGGGGAAAAGAACAAAAACAATGATTGCTAGGTGCATTGACAAAAAGCCATTTGGGGGCAGTCCCCTTTGGCATAAGAGTATACATACAAAACAAATGCATTCAACCCCACACAATTCAAATCACCATATTTCAAAGTTCACTCTAGATCTTCTGGTGCAGCGTGTTGTCTGTGTAGGCATCTTCATGGTGTCTTCTTCAAACAGTTCACCTTCTGGATTCAGAGAGGTAGCATGTTTCTTATCCTAAAATTATTCTTAAAAAGAATTTAAACTTTTCATTTTAGCATAATAATACATTCCCCCCTAAAGAGGCTATTAAAAAACACAGGGATCACTTAGGGATGCATGGCTGAGTTATGAGGTATATGAATCAATTGGCAACAGAAACAAAAAACATAAAAAATCCAAATAAAAGAGAAAATAATTTGTGGGTGAAATATAGACTATCAAAATCTCAAGTGAAAAATTCCAAGTAGAAGAAAAATAAATTTATAACAGGTCCTTGAATCAAGGCCCAATTAAAGTGATTTATGTAAGTATGCACTTACCCAATCAGTAGCCGGTACTACAGAAAGTTGCCACATTATGAAAGACAGAAAAGAGACTAGATTTTTGCAGCAAATGGGAAACAGCATTACTTGGTCTGATTTTATGTATTTTTCTCAGGGATACTGAAGCCAGAACAATTGATGTTATATACTTGATATAGAATGTGTTACAAGGAAGTCCTGCATTTAACACATGTTAAACAGTTGCAAGCTTGAGTCTCACACATGATCAAGTCCTTGAGCTCTTCGCACAGAATGTCATCAATCCACATAGGATTGGTTTGGTCTCTTTGACCTTGTGCTTGATTGGTACTATGAAAGCAGTTTTATGTTGCTTTGGCACTGTGCAATGGCTCTTTTTGTATTCCCTTCTCCTGGAATCAGACAGAATCATTAAGCAAAGTACCATAAATTTTTTTTAAACCCTTATCTTCTGTCTTGTCGTCAATACTGTGTATTGGCTCCAAGGCAGAAGAGTGGTAAGGGCTAGGAAATGGGGTCAAGTGACCTGCACAGGGTCACACAGCTGGGAAGTGTCTGAGGGCAGATTTGAATCCAGGACTTCCCGCCTCTAGGCCCGACTCTCAATCCACTGAGCCACCCAGCTTTCCCCCCTCCCATATTTTTTTTAAACAATCAATGACATCATTTTTATAGTCTAAAGCTTTTGGGTATGTATTAATATTATAGCAAATATATATTTTAACTTATATTACTATAGAATAAAAAAGAGTTAAAGAAAATCTTTTCAATAGTGGTGACATTGCTTCAAATACAAAAAGGAGAGAAAAGATAAAACTGAAAGAGTATATTGCACATGCAAGCAAAAACAATAATAAAAAAGTTTTTAAAATAAAAAATATATAGATTATAATCATTGACACACTGCATCAGCTAAGGAAAAGTAGAATACAAAGGTTTCTCACCAAAAATGAGATCCATTTTCTTTTCAAACCTGGCCATGATCCACTAACAGTTTTTTTTTTAATAAAGAACAGTCATACAGCACATTCATGAAATATCAAAATCCCCAAAGTTATAATATCCCATTTAATGACAATAGCAAACAAACCTACTATCATATTTTACATGAATCTGTTGTTTGACATTTAAAATTAATGGATACTAGTCACAAGTTTTCAGGTATAGCTATGTTACAACCTTGGCTGAAATATTTCAAAAAAATCTATTACTGCCATCATTACAAAAATGTGGCAGAGGAGTCTAGAAAAAAAACCAAACCTCTGTACTGTTGATGTTGGGTCTAAAAACATCACCAAGAATCTAGATCATTCTGGTGGAAGGGTAGAATAAGCAGAAGAGTTACAAATGAGAGATGCTCCCTCTTGGGAGCCATCCAGGAGTACCATGCCCTGGGATCAACTTCCCAACTTCTTTGGAATGAGACTGTTATGTCCCATCCATTCACATTTTTACAAATGTAGGAGATGGGGATTATAATTGCATTTCACTTCAGCTACTACAATGGACCCTTTACCTCTTGTTACAAATAACTCAGAGGTAGGTAAAATGATCAATCAGAGTTGTTGAAAAAAAATCTAAAAATCATGTCTGAAGACCCCTTAAAATCAATTTGAGATTTCTAGCTCATTAAATTTTTGAAAAGTTGTTAGTCAGGTTGAGTTCATCTACCATCTCTGTGACAACTTAACAAAGCCAAAGTGAAAGAAAAGGCTGTTTTTAAAATGGACTTATTTAATAATATTTGTTCAGTAGTTATAGAGTAAAGGTAACAGAATATAACAGTAGTTAAAACACAGTAGATTCAAATGATTCAGTGTAACAGAACAGTATTGATCAAATTAACATGTGAACTTAAAAATAACCAAATTAAATTGTAAACAAAACAATCAGCAAAATACAATAAAATATAGAGACTTTCATAAAACAATGGAGTCTGAAAGGACTTAAAAATTTCATCTTCAGACTCTTTAAAATTTCTTTCTCTATCTGTTCAGATTCCTTTTGTCAGGGCTCTGGAATTTCCTATGACAAGGGAGAACATGGGTTTGGAGAATCTCAAACTGAATGAATCTTAGAGACTAGGCAGGCCCAAATGGCAAAGGGTTATAGGGAGATGAATTTCTCCCCTGAATCTCAGGCAAGATAAGTGAAAGGATCAGTGCACTCATGAATGGTAGAAGCTGTTTGAAATAGGCAAGGCACTGTTCTTTCATAGAGTACACCATGCTTGCAATTTTTACTTCCTGTTTGGAAGAATAAAAACTTCTTTTTAGATCAGCTCTGAACTGATCCCCTGTTAGCTTCTGTCCCAGGCTGAAGGACCCTTTGGGGTGGGGGTGGGGGGTTCTGGTGCTAGGCCGAGAAGAAATTAACTTTTGTTGGTGCCTTAGAGTGTGAAGAACTGATTGTATATTTGAGATTCGAGTTTGAAGGAAGAAGAAAGAAGACTAAACAGCTGTCCTCCCATCTCCCTGACAGACTTTTGTGTCACAGTTGTGACAGGACTGACATTTCCCAAAATCCTCCTAACCCTCCTTGTAGATTAGGGATAACCCTATCCCTCTCACATCATCTTCCATCCTTGTCCTCCCCAATAAACCTCCTTACTTGAAAAGGAACAAGAGTATCTTCTCTAAACCTCACAGTTCCCCCTTTGAATTACTTAGAAGGGTGGCTAACTAACAGGGGGGAGGGGAAGGGAGGCAGGAGGGCATGGGTGGAAAACTGGGAGGTGAATGGTGGGGGGTCAGAAATATCTTGATCTATTAGCCATCAGTAGTGATCAATAGGTAACTCCAGAGTATCCCCTCTAGTAGTATCTCTCTATCTCTCAGAAGTATTTCTATCTCTGTTACAACTAGGGACCCTGAGGTTTCCCCTAGTATCTCTCTAGTCACTCCAGAGTATCTCATTTATTACAACTAGAAATATTTCCACAGATTATCTCTTTATTACATATTTTAGAATCAATACTATATATTGGTTCCAAGGCTGAAGAACTGTAAGGGCTCGGCAATGGGGGTTAGGTGACTTCCTAAGGACACTCAGCTACTAAATATCTGAGGTCATATTTGAACCCAGGATCTCCCATCTCAGGGCCTGGCTCTCAATCCACTGAGCCATCTAGCTGCTTCCTTAGTGTCCATTCTAAGACAGAAGAGTGATAAGAGCTAGGCAATTGGGCTTAAGTGACTGACTTGCCCGGGGACTCAGAACTAGGAAATATTTGGGGTCAGACTGCAACCCCAAGTCCTCTCAATTCTCCAAGCCTGTGCTACTTAGCTGACCCCAAAATAGACATTTTAAAGGGTTAGATAAAGATGAAATCATATTTTATTCTAGAGTCAATAGGGAAACTGTAGACTTTATTGAGAAGATAGTGATGTGGTCAGACCTCTCTGCCTTAGGAAGGTCACTCTGGCAGCTGTTTGGAGAGTGGATTAGAGAGGGGAGAGCCTTGAGGCAGAGAGATCATTGAGGGGTCTATTATAATATTTCAGGAGTGGGGTGATGCACTTCTGAGCTAGAGAAACTTCTTTGTAGGTAGACAAAAAGCGATAGATACTAGAGAAATCACGGAGAAAGGAATAACCCGTTTTGGCAGCTGATTGGATTAGTGGGATGAGGGAGAGAGGGAAGTCTGAGATGACACTGAGTTTCAAACCTGGGAGTGGTGCCTTCAGTACTAATTGGGAAATTTGGAAGAGGGGTGGCTTTGAGAAGTAAGAAAATACAAAGAGGCTTGTGATGCAGATAGAAACTCATTCATGTCTCTTCATCTATGCAATTCAGCCTGTCCCATTCCAAATGGGTTCTTCCTAGTAACTGCCCCCAAGGGAAAAGCCTACTCCTCCTGGGGCCCATTGAAGTTATGATTGAACTAGGGGGAAGGGTTCTGGAGATTTCCAATAGCTATAATAATAGAAATGATAATAACTAGTATTTATATAGCACTTAATTTTGCAAAGAGTGTTACAAATATCTCATTTGATCTTTGTAACCCTGGGAGGTAGGTGCAATTATTTATTCCAGATGAGGAAACTGAGGCAAACAAGTTAAATGTATCACTTAGGGTCCTGTGTCTAATAAGTGTATGAGGCTAGATTTAAACTTGGATATTGTTGACTCTAGATCTAGGGTTCTATCCTCTGTGCCACTGAGCTGAGTAGTTGGCAATGGGTGCTCCTAGAGTGGCTAGATGATAACACCCTGGATGAGCTGATTGCTGGCTTCACAAGAGGAAGACTGGAAGTTAGCATAGCGGAGGGAGACAAAGTATTGGGGAATAGTGCTAGGTATGGTTTGGTTGGAGACACACCTCATGATTGGTTAATCTAGGGTGGTGGCCACATACAACCTCTTTTCCTACCCTCTCATTGGTTAATCCCATACTCCTTGGAGCTATTCCATGTTTGTCCTTGTGGCAATGCTCACCTCTTTGGGAACTATTTGATTATAGCTATATGTTGAAGTTAAGAAGATCTAATCCATTAGCTACAAATGCAAAATCTTATACGTGGGTGAAAATAAATCTGTTCACAAATACAAGATGAGGAGTTGGTCATGGTTGGACGATAGCATCTATTTCCCAAGGAGATCAGGGAAAAAGGAAAAGAACTTCTGTGCTCTAAAATATTTACAGCAGCTCTCTTTGTGGTGGCAAAGACTTAGCAATCAAGGGGATGCTCATCAATCAGTAGCCTGGATGGAGCCCCTGATCCAGAACCCTGACACAGGAATTCTCTCTAATCCAAGAATTGATATGGTATGAATAATTAAAAAAACGCTCACAGTATAAACCAAGGATGGCCATTTTTACTACCATTTTTAAAATAAAGTTTGAGAAATAATACCTAGAGAAATAATAAAGGAAAAACAAATTCAAAGAATTAACAGAGGTAAAGAGAAAGCAAACTCAATGCTTTTTGCACTGATGAACCTTAATTGTTGATCTAGAATGAATTTAAATAGCAACTTTCATAGGAGAAGGAAATAAAATAAACTCACCTAGAACAAAGTGAGCAGAACCCGAAGAACAATTATAAAACCATATTGTAAAAGCAACAATGATAACAAGTAGGAAAGGATTAGGAACTCTAATTAATGTGATGAACAATTATTATTTTTGGGAGGACAATAATCAAAAGACCAGGAAAAAACAAAAATTCAAACGAAGGAACAAATGGTCAAGAATCTCAAGGAAAATAGTGGGGAAAAAGTGTGAGAAGAATTGGGCCAGTGTTACCGAACATCAAATGATACTTTAAAGTAACGATCATCAACTATGAGTGAAAAAATTATTCAATGTAGATGTACAAGGCCCAGAAGCATTTGAACATGGTAGCATAGGGGTCAATAAACCCAACAGCAGCTATTGCATTAAGGATGCAACTATTTGCAACTAGGAGGCAGCTGGGTGATGCAGCAAATAGAATGCCAGGCCTGGAGGAAGGAAGACTCATCTTCGTGAGCTTTTTTTTTTTTAAATATTTTTTTTAAACCCTCACCTTCTATCTTGGAGTCAATACTGGATATTGGTTCCAAGGCAGAAGAGTGGTAAGGGCTAGGCAATGGGGGTTAAGTGACTTGCCCAGGGTGACACAGCTAGGAAGTGTCTGAGGTCAGATTTGAACCTAGGACCTCCCAACTCTTGTCCTGGATCTCAATCCCCTGAGCCACCCAGTTGCCCCCCATGAGGTTTTTTTTGAATGATTATTAAATTTATTTAATATATAGCCTCTGGATTATTCTACTTTGTCCAAACAGGTTTATTAAATATTTTCTGTCTGAACAAAAACATTACTGAATTCAGTCCTAAAGAGTCTCAGATCTGTGAGCCTTCTGCATGAGAAGCCCTCCACAAAAATCTGCCAGGTAAACATACCAATGACATTTCATTTTAAAAGTTGATCTCTTTGCCAAAAGATACAGCTAGGTTTACTTCTCTGAAAGCTTCTGATACAGTCGGATGGGCATGACAAACTCTTGCAACATCTTCACAGGATGCTCAACATTCCAAGGCAAGTGCAGCTTCGTTGATCATTTCCCCAGCACCTGCTCCTAGAAGATGTGCTCCCAACATTCTGGCCTCAGATACTCCCTAGCTGTGTCACCCTGGGCACCTCACTTACTCCTGCTTGCCTCAGTTTCCTCATCTGTAAAATTAGCTGGAAAAGGAAGTGGAAAACACTCCAATATCTTTCCCAAGAAAACCCCAAATGGAGTCAATCACACAGAGTAGGACATGGCTGAAATGACTGAACAACAACATTTGAAACAAGCTGCTGGGAAAATTGCAAAGCAGCCTGGCAGAAATCAGATTTAGAACAACACTCGCCAATTGATACATGAACTAGATATGAAAGTTTGTATCATGAGTGAATTAGAGGAAAGTAAGAGATGCCTTTTTAGGAACAGGAGTATGGAAAAAGCCCTTCGGCAAATGGAATAGAGAAGACTATAGGAGATAAAATGAATAATTTAAATTATATGAAATTAAAATTGAATCATATAAATAAAAAATGAAAATTTCACATAAATAAAATTAGAAATAACTTAAATAAATAAAATAAATAAATAAAATAAATTAAAATTAGAAGGGAAATAGCTAACAAATTTTTTTCTGATAAAGGTCTGATTCTTGAGACATATCGGCACTTGATATAGATAGTGAGAACAAGAACCATTGGTCTGTTTGTGAGCCGGCCCCAGGATGGCGAGGTGACCGTGGGTGAGTGCTGGTGGGGTCGGGGGCTGAATAGTAAAAAGAGCTACTTACACTCCTTTTCCTGCACTAAGTTCTGATTTTAAGAACTCATCCCAGTCAGAGCTACCCAGGAATTCCAGCGTCAGAGGCTAGTGAAGTGAAACGGGATGGAACAGGAGGGAATGATGGACTGGCTCCCAGATGACTGCTCCTGGGGAGGTGGATGGAAGACAGAAGCCAAGAGAGTTGGGGGTGCAGAAGTAGGGAGGCGGCAGGCGGGGGCCCAAGAGGGCAGCGAGTCCCTGGCCAAGCTTGGGGGAAAAGAGGAATCTCAGTGAATGAAAGGGACAGCCAGCTGGGCAGGAGGGAGCCAACTTGGGTAGAGAAAGGGTTGCTGAGAGTGGTGGGAGGGAGCCAGGAATAAGGCCATCCCCACTCCTGGTCCTGTAGGTCAGAGGGTACCCCAGAAGCAGGGGGTCTTAGAGAGGGGGGTCAAAGTATGGCACCTTCAGGAGGAGACTGGCTTTCAGTGAGGGCCAAAATAGAGTGGGGGGCCAAGAGGACAAGACCCCCAAGGAAGGGCCAGCATCATCAAATCCTGACACATTCTTACAAATTGGGTAATCCTGAGCCACTCAATCTCTCTGAATCCTTTGGCATAGTTTGGATCATTTTATTGTTGAGAATAGCTGTTATTCACAGTTGTTTATTGTACAACAGTCCTTTCACTATATACAAAGTTCTCCTGGTTCTGCTCATTTTACCCTGCTTCAATTTGAGTCTTTCCAGGCTTTTTTGGTTTCTTATTGGCTGAGATGTTGCTAGGCAGATTGGCTGCATTCAAAACTACTCTCAAAATGGCTGCTTTCCACAGTCACACAGGCTTTTGAAATGTATGTAGGCCCGATTTTTCTGAAACTTCTCTGACACCTCCAACTGTCTTCTCCCCCACCAATTTTTGGCAAAATAGGCTGGAAAAATCTACCTGGCTTGCCAAAACTGCAATAGTTAAAGGATTGTAGACTTCTGCTTGCCATTTCTTACAATACAATAGTATTCTATTGCAACCATATACTATTACCCCCTAAACTATTCCCCAATTGTTAGGTATCCCCTTATTTTTTAAATATTTGCCCCCTTAAAAATGCAGCTTTAAATATTTTTGTACATATAGATCATACCCCCCCCCCCTTTTTTTAGGTCTTTGGGTTAAAAACCTAGTAATGGTATTACTAGGTCAAAGGGTATATGCTGTTTTATAGCCCTTTGGACATAGATCCAAATTACTCTCCCATGTGACTGAATCAGTTCACAACTCCTCTGAAAGAATTTAAAATTAGGTTTTTATGCTAATATGAGAATTCTAAGGTAATATTGTGGTTGCTGATTTAAAATATTATAGCTCAAGTCAAAATGACTTTTAGTAGTTTTTCATTTCAAAGAGGTGGAAAGACTGAAAGTAGAGAAATGTAAGAAGAGGGTAGAGAAAATATCTAGATTATCACACTAAATATTGCTCCAGTGTCCAGCTCAGTCCTGGAAGGGCTCGTTAACCCTCAGCCAGAGTACCTGATGGTGTTTTATGCAAGAGTTCCACCTATGCAGCCTCCCTCAGGAAAGGAAGGCCTCTCTGGAACTAATCTCTCCAGAAACCAAGAGATGAAGGCCAGCTACTCACTCACCCAAGATGAAGTCCAAAGGAGAAGATGCAGAAGCAGTCCTCCAAGAAACAGTCCAAGAACCAACGTCAAG
The DNA here is from genome assembly GCF_027887165.1 of Monodelphis domestica. Lineage (NCBI taxonomy): Eukaryota > Metazoa > Chordata > Mammalia > Didelphimorphia > Didelphidae > Monodelphis > Monodelphis domestica. The sequence continues at coordinate 27,067,422 of NC_077232.1, read as the reverse complement.
GTCCAAGCCAAAGGTCAAGTCCAAAGCCATCTCCAAGAGCCAAGTCACCAGGAGAAGCTCTTGGACAGGAAGTTCAGAACTTTTTGTAGTCCTTTTTCTATGTCATTTCCTGTTCCTTCCTTCACTTTACAGGAACCAATTATAGTCTTTCAATTTGCTTAGCACTGACCAGGGGGTGGTCCATGGCTTCTGGAGTTGTCACTTTAGTAAGTGACTTGGGAATTCCGGTACTTAGTGTTAAGTAGGGGTGTTTAAATTTTTGGTTGATTAAATTAAAAATTTCTGCTTGATAGACAAAGAAAACTTGATTCACTCTTCACACCTCTAACAATGAATTCATGCCCAAGTTTTCCCATGTCCCCTCGAACTTTTGTCATTTCCCTTTTCTGTCATAATAACCAATCTAATGGTTGTAAACTCAATTCTTTTGCTCTACAAAATACTGCAAGCCATGCCCTGTGCTCTTTTAATGTTGCAGCTGCTATAACTTGTGTTATTCTGACTTCAGTACCGCAGTATTTAAATTATTTTTTTTCTTGCTGCTTACAGCATTTTCTCTTTTACCTAGAAGCTATGGAACTTAACAATGATGTTCCTGTGTATTTTTACTTTTGGATCTCTTTGAGGTGATGATTAATTCTTTAAATTTCTATCTTATCCTTTGATTCTAGAATTTCTGATCAGGTTTTTTTGATGATGTCCTCGAGTATGGCATCTAAACTCTTTTTTTGATTCTAAGTTTCTGGGAGTCCAAGTTTTGTATATTGTCTCCACTCTGTCTATTTTCCAGGTCAGTTGTTTTTGTGATAATATATTTCATATTCTCTTCTATGGGTTTATAAAATTAATAATTGATAACTAAAAGATAATTTCTGGATGAAATATAGACTATCAAAGTCTTATGTGTAAAAATACTAAGTAAAGGGAAAATAAATCTATAACAGGTCCTTGAATAAGGGCCCAATTAAAGTGATTTAAGCAATTATGCATTTACCCAACCAGTAGCCAGAACTATAGAAAGTTTGCCACACCATGAAAGACAGAAAAGGGACTAGGTTATAGGAGCCAGGTAGGAGCCAAATTTGAGATACTTGGTAGAATGTGGGAAAAGGAAGACCTGCCTTTAACATTTAACACATGCTAAACAGCTGCAACCTTGAACCCCAAACAAGTTCAAGTCCTCTTGTCTTGGCTCAAAATTTTCATCGATCCCATTGGGATTGGTTGGTCTCTTTGACCTTGTGCTCGATTGGCACTATGCAGTTCAGCTTTGTGCTTCTTTGGCACTGTGCAATGGCTCTTTTTGTATTCTTTTGTACTGGAATCAGAATCACTAATCAAAGTCCTATAATTTTTGGCATCATTTTTATAGCCTAAAGCTTTTTGGGTAAGCATTGATATTATAGCAAATGTATTTTAACCTTATATTACTGCAAAAAAAAAATTAAAGAAAATCTGCTCAATGCTGGTGACATGTGCTTCAAATACAAAAAGGAGAGAAAAAACTAAAATAGTATATTGCACATGCAAGCAAAAAACAATAATAAAAGAGTTTTAAAATTTAAAAATATATAGATTACAATCATTGACACACTGTGTCAGCTAAAGAAATGTAGAGTACAAAGGTTTGTCACCCCCAAATGGGATCTATTTCCTTTTTAACTTAACCACTGTGTGAGTATAAAAAATTTTCAGAATAAAACAGCAGATAATGCACATTCAAAGAAGTACCAAAGCCCCCCAAATTCACAATAGCTCAGTTAATTACAAAAGCAAACCAACCCACTATCATATTTCATATAAGTTGCTATATGACAAAAAAACTGATGGATATTTGTCAATTTTTACAGACATAGAAAATCTCTCAACCTTGGCAAATATATATTTTAAACAAAGTAGAACTTATTTGGGTCTAGAACATCACCAAGAAATCTTGATTTTTCTGGTGGAAGTAAATTAAACTGAAGAATTTTGTAGAAGCTCTTTTTTTTTGGCTTCCTGATTCATAGAAACACCATGGTAGAAACATTTCTTTGTTTCCCAACCTTTAATACAACCTTCTTTTTAATATATATGTATATATATATTATATATATAAATCATCCATTCAGAAACTAGTAGTTACTAAAATTATTTCTGAGGACCCCTTAGAATTACCATTTAAATTCATAGCTCATTAAATTCTCTAAAGGTTGCACACCATTTAAACAGTTTTGTTGAAATACATCCATCATCATCTATGTGACAATTTACAAAGCCAAAAGAGAAGAAAAAGCTGTTTTTTTATATGGGCTCATTCAATAATATCTGTTCTGTATATTTATAGGGGAAAGGTAACAGAATATAACAGTAATTAAAATCCAGTTCATTAAACAGATTCAGTGCAATAGAGTAGTATTGAATACATTTATATATGAACTTAAAACAACAAAATTAAATATTAAACAAAACAAACAGCAAAATACAATAATATACAGACTTTTATTTTTAAAAATGGAGTATGAAAATGCTTAAAATTTTACCTCTAGACCCTTTAAAGTTCATTTTTCTAAGATTCAGACCCCTATTGTTAGCACTGTGGAATCTTCCATAGCAAGGGAGAACATGGATTTTATTAATCTCAAACTGGCAGGCCCAAATGGCAAAGAGTTGCAGTGAGATGAATTTCTGCCCTGAATCTCAGGCAAGATAAGTGAAAGAATCAGTGCACTCATGAAAAAACATCCTAAAACTGGAAGCTGTTTGAAATAGGCAATGTACTGCTCTCTCATAGAATATGCCATGCTTGTAATCAACTTCCTGTTTGGAAAAGTCTCTTCTTCTCTTCGTTCCCCTCTCCCCTCCCTGCCCCCAGTACCCTGGCATGTGGTATAAAAGAGAGAATATACAAGCATGCAAAGGACATCAGCTGTCAGTCAAAAGGAACATTCCATTTGGAATGTTACCGGGAAAGTCAGGCTGAACTTGGCTGAGAGGCTTTTGGACTAACTTTTGACTGGTGTAGCTGAGTGGGGGAGAAGAAGCTAAGCTTTTGGCTGCTTGTGGCTGATGGTGAAGACCTTGACGCTATTGCTGGCTGGCTGAGATTACCTAACTGTTTGGCAGAGAAGAAAAAGAAGAAAGACAGTTGTCCTCCTATCTCTCCGACTGTTGCTGCTAGTGACTGATTGTCATTTTCCCAATATCCTCCTAACCCTCATTTTAGAAATAGGGAAACCTATCCTTCTTACCCTATCCTCCATCCTTGTCCTGTCTTCCCCAATAAACCCTTACTTGAGTTAAAGAAGAGAAAAGAGTGTTTTCTCTAAAGCATCATAGTTCACCCTGAGTGACTTAGAAAGAAGAGGGGAAACTGAAGGCCTTTGAAGAGGGAGGAAAACTGGGAGGAGGGTAGGCAAACTTGATCCATTAGTCATCTAGTATCAATCAATAGACACCCTCAGGAATTACTATCTATTTACAGTGGAGGCTAATTGTTGCCTAAGGAAAGAACACCTCAGTTTTTTACCATCTGCCCTGATTGCTAGCTTCTTGGTGGCAGCAATCAGCAAGAACAGTAGGGGTCAGGGTCCAGTTGGAGGTTGATTTTAGGAGAAGAGCCACTGGGGGCCTGGGACTGGGGGCCAGATGAATGATTGGGGACAGGGGCTGGGGGAAGCAGTATCAGCAATGCCAGAGTCAGCAGTGAGGAATGAGGAAGAAAGGAGGAACAAGGAAGGAAGGACTCAAGCAGTTGGGTGAGAGAAGTAGCTTATTTCTTCTTCACCAAGAGTCCCCCAGCTAAAAATAGCCTGGCCAGTAGGGAGAGCAAGCAACCAGGCAAAAAGTAGGAAAAGAAAAAACCAGCAGCTCCAAAGAGAGTTGGAGTTTGCGAGGGTGGGTGGGGTGGGCAAAAAGCCAAGGAGAAACGTGGCTTGAAAAAAAAATTATCTAGGCTATCTTAGGAAATTGAGAGGTTCAGGGACAGCTAGGCAGCTTAGTGTATTGAGAGCCAGGCCTAGAGATGGGAGGTCCTAGGTTCAAATCTGGTCTCAGACACTTCCCAGCTATGTGACCCTGGGCAAGTCATTTGACCCCCCATTGCCTAACCCTTACCACTCTTCTGCCTTGGAGCCAATACATAGTATTGACTCCAAGTCAGAAGGTAAGGGTTTAAAAAAAAAAGAAATTGAGAGGTTCTTCTCTGACTAGTGGTTGCCATCAATATAAAAGTTAAAATTAAATCTAAATAATAAAAATATTATTTTTTGAGAGATTTATTAATGATCATTAGAAATCAGGGAATAATGAAGATACAAAATAAAGAACACATGCCCGTGACTGATCAGTCAGTTCAAACACCTGCCTTACCACCACCAGGCTCTTCCCCCATGTTTGGAATGCTTGACTTCACCTCTTAGAATATGTGGCTTCTTTCAAATCACAGCTCAGGTGCTACCTTCCATATGAGGCATTTCCTGACCCCTTTCTCAGTTAGTAGAACTTTCTACATATTGAAATTCATTTATATAGCGTTGTATAAACTCAATATTTGCCTGCCTCTCTATGTGTCATATCCTCCTACAAGCTTCTTGAAGGTAGAGATTTTTTTTTGATCTCTCTTTTTGTATCCCCAGCCTAGCACAATGCCTGGTACAGGGTAAATACTTAATAAATATTATTTAATTGAATTAACAGGAGTCACTTAATCACTTTTCATTGAATTAGAATTCAAAATGTAAGAAAGAGAGCTGCTTAGATAATAGACAATGACCTTTACTGCAAAATAGGCCCCACCTGAAGGCCCAGGGTGATGGATTCCTGAGTGGCCTCTGAATAGACTCTTGGCCAACCTTCTTCCCAATGGGCTTCCACAGTCAACCAGTGCAGCAGAAACCCGAGTGTCTCCTTGGCCCAAAGCTTCCAGATATAAAAACTCTTGGGAACTCATTACTTGGGTCAGTGAGGGCAGGAACGATGCACTTCCAGTGGCCCTAGGATCACTTGGGAGTCCAGGGGCTTGTCTCTCTCTTTCCCAAGCTATAGCCCTTTTCTTTGGAAGAAGTCATTATTCAAGGTGCCTGTGGACCTCAGGGTGAGGAGGAGCTGCCTTTCAGATCAATTGTTAGTTCCAATCAGTCCCACAAGTATGGATTGGGCTCCTAGCAAGGATCTAGCCCTATAAGGCTCTCTTGTTTCCTAACTAGATCCTTCCTAGTCTGTATCCTCAGCAGAACTGGATTTCTTAAATTAGGAATAGAGAGGGGGAAGAAATATTTGTTCAGTGACAGACTGCTCATCCGTGAGCTAAGGACGACCTTTGAAGTTGAAAAAAAAACAACAACAGGCATTTAACAGGGCACGAGGTGAAAAGGAAGAGAAACGTCTCAGAGATAAGTGAAATTTTGCAAGTAAGTCAATGTTTTTGAACTCCATCATTCTCTTCTTTTATATATATATATATATATATATATATACACATATATATTCATTCATTCATTCGTTTATTTATTTGTTTATTTATTCCCTTATTATTGTGTGAATAGGCATGTATTAAATCATACTGAACTTATTCAGAAATTAGGGGCCAACCTGCACAGCCTTCTTTTTGTTTTATTTATTTATATTATTTATAATTTATAATAGATTACAATATAATATATTATATAATATATAAAAATATAATAGATTTATAATGGATCACAATCTATTGTTCTGTCATTTTAGTCACATCTGACTCTGTGACCCATTTGTGATTTTCTTTGCAAAGATGCTGGAGTGGTTTGCCATTTTCTTCTCTAGCTCATTTTACAGATGAGGAAACTGAGGCAAATAGATTTAGGTGACTTGTCCAAGGACGCATAGCAAGTAAGAGTCTGAAGTTAGGTCTTCCTGATTCTAGGCTTGGCACTATCCACTGTACCACTTAGTTGCACTTTTTGATCAGTCAATAACAATAGAGATAGGAAAATTGAAAGGACCTATGATTTCACCGATTTAAGGAACACTCACATAGATAGGGATCTATCAATGCAAGTTTGTACTTTCTCTCTGTTTTATAACCTTAGAAAGTTACTTGTTGGGGCAGTTAGGCAGATGAGAGAGGTCCTGGGTGCAAAACTGGGTTCAGATACTTCTTAACTGTGTGACTCTAGGCAAGTCACTTAATCCTAATTGCCTGACCTTTACAGCTCTTCTGCCTTTGAATTGATACTTAGTACTAATTCTAAGACAGAAAGTGAAGGTTAAAAAAAGAAAACTAATTGCCTAGATTACTGAGTGGTGGCCTCACTTACCCAAGTCCATCTAGCCCGTCTGTCAGAGGCAGGATTCAAAGATGAACCGACCTAGTCCAAGACTGGCTCTCTTTCCATTATGCTACCCTGCCTGTCATTAATATTAGAGGCCAATTATATAGTTTTTTAATGTTTATCCACAAAGTATATTATATCCATTTTCTATTTGACAAGTGCTTTTATTATTATACCTATTTTATAGATGAGGAAAGTAGAGGTGAAGAGAGGAATGAATGGACTTGCTCAGAGCCCCGGGCAGTAAAAAGTAAAAAGTGGAATTGGAACCTGGTCTTTATTCCAAGTTCACAAGTTCAAGTCTCTTTTTCACTTGTGGTCCAGAGATTCCTTTATTTTCCACTCCCATCTTCTTTTTAAAAATCAGACCTATGGATTAGAACCTGTAATTTATAATCTTAGAGAGAGAGCTGTCTGGGGGCACTGAGCAGGGAATTTTCTAGGGGTTATTGAGCCAGGATATGGCAGATACGGGCCTTGAACCGAGGCCTTCCTGATGCTAAAGCCAGCTTGCATGGTATGATGTCACTCTGCTTCCCATTCAACCCCACTGACTCTGTATCTCAGCCCCTACAGAAAGAGCTCTGAGCCTTTTCTGCTCTTTCAAGCCCATTGCCCCAGTTGCATACTTAGAATGGATGGTTTAGTCTTTTAGTAAGAAGAGGAAGGTTAACTAACATAAGCTCTTTCCCCCACTCTCTCCTCCCACCCCATTCCTTGTCACTTCTCCATATGGTCACTTTAAAAAGAATTGTCACTCTTCTTTTTCCCTTCCTTCTTGGATGAAGTAGTATCATTTCCATTTTCTTACCCTAACCTTTCTCTTTGTGCCTTTGATTACATTACCTCATGTCTATTCCGAGATATTGCTCCAGGGGCTAATCTACTACCTCCTTCCATCAGTCAGCCTTTCCTTCATTACTGGCTCCTTAAATAAATGAATGAATAATCAATGCTCAAGACTCCTCAGGCCCCTGGATAGCCTTTCCTTGGCTCCCCATTCTATTCTTCAATCATCATCCCATCCCATTAAATTTCTTCAAAGCTCTGTTTCCATTCCAGGGGTATGCTGGAGCTACCAGTTCTTGAGAGCCAACTGTGAAATTTTCTTTGTAAGCATTTGCTCCTCAGAAGCTTTCAAACCCCACAAATCAGGGCTTGATTAATGGTTTTATCCACTGTCTAGACCTAAGAGAGTTGTGGGGAAATGATAATAATGCATATCATTAACACTTAAATGTGTGGCATGCATATATTTTTTTGGAGAAAGCCAGTTGTTAAATATTTACCAGCTCTCATTTGTTTTGTTCTCCCACACTCCTCTCCTCAACCACTTTGAGATCAGGCTTCCTCTCCTAGTGACTTTGAGGAAACTTTTCCTATAACTTTGCCATTTGAGTGAAAGTTCTTTTTTCCATCTCTCCCTTCCTTGATCCCTCTGATACCCTTGGCATTGTTTGTTAGTTGCTCTTCCTTATGGAAACTCTCTAACTTTGCTTTTGGAGAAACCAATTGCCTTTTTGAAAGGTAGATTTTTATTGGCATCTTTAATCATAGAATTTCCTCTATACTTCTCTCCCTTATAATAAAGATTTTTTACAAGAAAGAAAAAGAAGAAGAGAAAAAAATTATTAAAGCTATGTAGTATGCTATACTTCTAGACTCCATCCTTTGCAAAGGAGCAGGGTTAGAGAAACACAATGATTCTGGTTTCCCTCCTATTTCTTTCAATGCTATTTCTTCTGTTTCCATTCAACACTATTTCTTCTGTTTCCATTGTTGGTTCCTTAACCATTTCCTGGCTCTTTAATATGAGCGTACCCCAAGTTTGCCCTTGGTTTCCCCTGTTCTCCCCTTCCCCACATTCTTTCTTTCTTGGCAATGTCATCGAAAGCCATGGTTTCCACCACCACTTCACTGGAGATTACTGCCAAGCCTGTATGTCTGCCCCCAAGTTCCACAATAGCATCTCCAGTTGCCTACTCTACCTGGGTATCTTGCCACTGCCTCAAACTGGAGCTATCTCAAACCAAGTTGCTTCTGCTTTTCCTCTTCTTCCTCTTCTTCCTCTTCTTCCTCTTCTTCCTCTTCTTCCTCTTCTTCCTCTTCTTCCTCTTCTTCTTCTTCTTCTTCTTCTTCTTCTTCTTCTTCTTCTTCTTCTTCTTCTTCTTCTTCTTCTTCTTCTTCTTCTTCTTCTTCTTCTTCTTCTTCTTCTTCTTCTTCTTCTTCTTCTTCTTCTTCTTCTTCTTCTTCTTCTTCTTCTTCTTCTTCTTCTTCTTCTTCTTCTTCTTCTTCTTCTTCTTCTTCCACTTCTACCCCAAATAAGTGTTTCCTTCCATTTTTCCTGGAACGTAGAAGATGGTTAGTAAATCCCTGCTGATTTGTTGATCGATTTCATTATTTTATCATGGGTGCTAGCTTCCACTTCATTTTGCAGGTCAGAAACCTGGGGCTTTTCTTTGATTCTTACTTTTCCCTTAAAAAACAAACTACTCTTGCCCTTGTCTTGGAATCTCAGTTGTAAGGCAGAAGAGTGGTAAGAGTGAGGCAATTAGGGTTAAGTGACTTGCCCAGGGAGTGTCTGAGGCCAAATCTGAGCCCAGGTCCTCCCAATTTCAGACCTAGCTCTATCCACTGAGCCATTTGGGTACCCCTTACCTTTCCCTTGACTTTCATATCCAACCAGTTACCATCCCTCATTGATTTCACAGCCTTGATACCTTTTACATCATTCCCCTTCCCAGTATTCTCAATACAATCATCTTAATAAGATCCTCATTAGCTTCAACCTGGACTTCTGCAACTGGGACATAACGGGTCTTCCTGCTTTCACTGTTTCTTTTCTCCGACTCTTCCTTCATACAATGGATAACATACTGGACATGGAGTTAGAAGATGGGAGCTCAAATACTATGTCAAACAATGACCAATGTGATGAGTCTAAACAAGTCATTTTTAACTTTTTAAACCTCAGTATTTTCATCTTTAAAATGGATGAAATGCACTATTGACTTTACAGGGTAGTTGAGAAGAAAGTGCTTTTCAAACTTCAAGAACTATAGATGGGGGCAGCTGGGTAGCTCAGTGGATTGAGAGTCAGGCCTAGAGATAGGAAGTCTTAGGTTCAAATCTGGCCTCAGATACTTCTCAGTTGGGTGGCCCTGGGCAAGTCACTTAACCCCCATTGCCTAGCCCCGTAGTGCTCTTCTGCGTTGGAACCAATACATAGTATTCATTCCAAGATGGAAGGTAAGGGTTTAAAAAAAGAACTTTAGAAATATGAATTATAAATCCATAAAAAAGAATTTGAGAAGGAAAGGAGTACAAAATATAGGGGAACCTAAAAAGGCTTCCTGGAGGAGAAGTTAGCAACTGAATTTAACTTTGAAGTGAGCTAGGTGGAAATAAGAAGAGAATTCTTTCCAGTCATATGAGACTAGACCTCACCTTCCCTATATCTATAAAATATAGAATGGACAAAATGATCTCTTAATTCTGAAATTCTGTGATTCTGGCAGCTAAGATGACTTCTGGGATCATTTGATAGAATCTATGTATAGTCTATGTATATTTATGCATGTGTTATATTTGTTTGAATAACTAACTTTCTATATAAATAATGGATGTTAGAAGATAGTGTTATGAAATGCCAGATGAGGAATCTAGATGACCACTGAGCAGGGCTAACCATGGAAATCTTTCTGGAGGAGCTGGGATTCAAAGGATCAAGAGGATTCAGAAATGCAGGGAAAGTAGATCCAAGCATCACACCTGTCAATGGTTCTGAAGACAAGTCGACAAACATTTAAGTGCTTACCTATTTCTGGGCACTGGGACATAAAGAAAGGCAAAAAGCAGCCCCAAATTCTAGTGTTTCACAGTCTAACGAACAACGTGCAAATAGCTTGTTTTGATTAGATGATCTCTAAACATCCTTCCAGCTCAGCCTCGGAATTCTGAAGTTCTTGCCAGCTCTGACATTCTAGGTCTCATCTTTTCTTTTTTAATGCTTTTTGGGGCATTTTTTTTTCATTCAAACTAGTCATTTCCTTCTCCATTCTAGACTGAATCCTCCCTGTCTTCTAAGGTTCCGTTTGGCTGTAACAGTCTATATTCTGTGGTTATTCTAGCTCTAATATTTTATGTTTCTTGTTCACAAAATCATAAAGATCTGGATGGGATCTTAGAGGCCATCCAGGATGATCACATCTTCCTTTCTACAGTTTCTTCCACATGAAGACATATAGTGAAGGCAAATCCACAATTTTACCCTTGTCACGTGCCTCCTCTTCCCCTGCCCAGGGCATGCCGATTCCACTTTTGGACCAGGGGCTGTTAGGAAAAAAAATTTCCATACTCCAAGTCTAGACTGACATTTGTGCATCATCTACCCAATAGTCCTAGTTCTGCCTTCTAGAGCCAAGCAGAAGAAGTCTAATGCCTGCTCTGGGTGAGAGCTTTTCAAAAAGGAGAAGCTACTCACCACATTTTTTTCTAACTTCTTTCCAGGAACACAATCCTTTCGGTCCTTCAACCAACCTTTGTAGGGCATGTTCTCTACTTCTGTCCCTCCTTCTCTTCCCTTTTCTGGACGTGTGCTAGTTTGTTTTGTTTTTCTTAAAATTGACCTAGAACTCAGCCCCTAGAACTAACTCTAAGAAATCTGCCCCGGGAAGTGATTGATTTCGAATGGTATGTTTCTCCGAACAGCTTAGATGAGCATTTGTTCTTTTGGCTACCATGTCATGCTATGGCATACATTGAGCTTGTGATTCCCTAAAACCCTCCGACCTTCCCTGTAGGAATTGCTATGTAGCCATGACTTCTCCACGTTCTACATGCACATTTGACTTTTGGAACACAGATGTGGAATTGTGAAATAGATAGCCATTAAATTTGATCTCATTTAATTTCACCCCTCAGTTTAGCTCATTGACATCCTTTTAGATCTGGACTCTGTCAAGCCTTTAGTTATCTTTACATCTGACAAGCATGCCACATATGCCTTCAAACTAATTGTAAAAATATTTAATAAACAGGGTAAAGGATAGACTCCTGTGGCACTCCACTAGAGACTTCTTTTCCAGTTGAAATTGCTCTATTTATGGCAGCACTTTGGTTTAGGACGGTCACTAAACCAGCACTGAATAAGCGCCTACTATGTGTCCCTGGGCACCGTGCTAAGCTTATGGGATAAAAAGAATGGCAAAAGACAGTTTTTGCTTTCAAGAAACTCAAGAGCCTAAGGAGGGTAAGACATCAATTAAGATCTAGAGAGGATATTTTTTAAAAATTTTATTCTTTAAAAATATTTTTCCATGTTTCCACGATTCATTTTCTTTCCCTCCTCTCTTCCCTCCCCTCTCCCAGAGCCAAAAAAGCAATTCCCCTGGGTGGTGTGAATGTTATCACTTGATACCAAGATCCATACAGGATAAACTGGAGCTGACCTCAGAGGGAAGGTGCTATGAAGGAGGACTGGGAGAAGCTTCTAGGAGGAAGGAGGGCATGAGCTGAGATAGGAAGGAAGCCCAGGCAACTAGGAGGTGGAGATGGGGAGGGAGAGCTTTCTAGGCAAAACAATCTAAGAGATGGCCTGCAGGGACAGGAAGAACAAGGAAGCTGGTGTCATCTGGACAAAGGGTATGTGGAGAGGAGAAAGGCAGGAGAAGGCTAGAAAGGCCAGAATGGGGCAGGTTCTGAAAGACTTAAAGGCAGCCCCCTTCCCTTCTGTCTTAGTATCAACACTAAAGAGGGCAGCTGGGTGGCTCAGTGGGAAGAAAGCCAGGCCTAGCGATGGGAGTTCCTGGGTTCAAATCTGGTCTCAGACATTTCCTAGCTGTGTATCTAGCCCTTTCTATCCTTCTTCCTTAGAACTAATACATAGTATTCATTCTAAGATGGAAGGTAAGGGTTAAAAAAAAAAGAATCAATACTAAGTATCACTTCCAAGGCAGAAGAGTGTGAGGGCTAGACAATGGGGGTTAAGTGACTTGCCCAGGGTCACACAGCTGGGAAGTGTCTGAGACCCGATTTGAATCCAGGACCTCCCCTCTCCAGGCCTGGCGGTCTATCCACTGAGCCACCCAGCTGCCCCCTCTGCAGGGCTTTTAAAGATAGAGATTAGATTTTATATTTGATATAAAGATTGATATAAAGATAAAGATTAGATTTTATATTTGATCCTGGAGATAATAGTAGATATGACAGACCAGGCTTTAGGAAGATCTGCCTGACAGCTGAGTGGAGGATGGATTGGAGTGGGGAGAGATTAGGCTGGCAGCAAAACTAGTGCAATAGTCTAGGCATGAAGTCCTGCACCAGCGTGGTTTCAGCATAAGAGATGAGAAGGGGACATAGAGGAGAGACTGTGTTATGGGTAATATTGATCTTGTTTGGGGATTGGATATTGATAGCTGATTGACACTACTCAGGGGGTAGATAACCAATTAATAACTAATTAAAATCAACAGTAGTAGGTGGAGAAATTGAGGAGGACACTAGATTTTGGGCCCAGATGACTGGGCAGAAGGTAAGAGGGAAGTGAGGAAGAGGAAAGAATTTGAGGAAAACAACGAGTTCCATTTTGGGTGAGGTCTTTCAGATACTTCTGAATCCAGCCAGCTTCCTGTCATCTAGCCAATATCTCTCCTTATCCACATGCAGAGCTGCCAAAAGGTTTTTTAAATGATTTGGTAAGATCCTAGTATTCTATGTCTACAACTTTCCCCTTGATCCCATCTTTAAGAATTATTCTACAAATAAAAGTCTAATTTACCAGTTCATGATTTTCTGATTCTACTCCAGGCTCTTCCCCAGTCCTGCTGCACCTCTCTTGTTTTCTAAAATAACAATGATAAAACACCAACAATAAAAATTTTATTTAACATTTTAAATAATATTAAATATTAATAGTAAGTTAATATTAACATTAATTTTTAAAATTTAGTTTAATTTAATATTTTGAATAATTTATCTAATGCTTACAGTTGTTCAGATAGTCCCTAGGTCCTAATAAATGCTTATTATCAGTCTCTTGCCTGATTTTACATACTTGATTTCATTTGGTCTTTTAAAGAACATCAATAGTCACTCAGCAATCACACCAGCCACCTTTGGCAGGAAGCCTCCCTCTTCCCCCATTACTGCTAAAGCCTTCCCTTTTCAGTTTCCCTTTCAGGCATTCTTCATGTCTCCTTCATTCGCCAATTTAAGTAAATGTCACCGCTATTAAGATATAAGCTTTTAAATGGCAAAGGACTGTCCTGGGATACTCAGAACTCAGCACAGGGCTTGGCACATAGGAAGCACTTACTAAATGCTTAGTGGTGGATTAGTTATTCCAGGTCTAGGATGCTGTAGATCTAGGCCAAGTGACCTGAATTCCTTCCGAGTCAGTGGATTCTAATTCCTCACTCATACCGAGTTTCTCATTTCTCCTCCTTGCTAAGGTTCTTTCTATCTCTGGCATTCTGTTCCGTGTTCCAAAATTCTCTTTACTGCTAACATCTTTTAAGCTTTTGAGTTTATCAGACACATTTATAGGGGATCAGCCTTGCTGGGGAGTGAGAGGATGTGAGAGGTCATTTTATGGGATTGAGAAGATTCAGTTCATGGGAGGCACTGATCCCTTACATCCTTGTTTGAATCTGTTTCCATGGAAACCGCCATGTGGTCTCTTCCCATCTGCCCTGCTGATGGCTTAGTAAGTGTGGCCAGGGATCATAGACTTATAAAATGGCAGAGCTGGAAGGGACCTAGGAGATATTCTATTCCAACCCCTTCATTCTACAGATGAAGAAACTGAGTCCCATGGAAGGGTAGAGAAATATACAGGGTCACCTAGGAGTATTGCACAGCTAAGATTCAAACCCAAATTGCTTGGTTTTCAGTCCCAGGCTCTTTCTATGACTTCAAAATGTATCAGTAAGAATTAAAAGCTATCTTTCTTCCTTATATTGTTTCTTCAGATTCTATTAATTACTTAAAGCTCTTTTCTTCAATAGTATATACTGTTTTTCCTAAAAAGAGTGAATCAGCTGGTTAGATTTTTTGTTGATTAATTATGGAAAGGGATGATGTGGCATAGCCTTCAAGAAGAACTATGTTTGAATCCTGCCTGTATCTCTAGCTGTGTGGTCCTTGACAGTCACAGAATCTCTCTGGGTCTCAGGTACCTCCTTATTAAGTCATAGATGGGTTGTAATCTCTTTTTCTTGGCAGGGAGTGTTTCCCCAAAGATAATTTCCCAGAAGGAACCAGGAATGATGTAGACACAGCTTTGTCACAAACTTTGTGTGTGATCTTGGGCAAGTCACTCTCTTGGTCTCCATTTCTTCTTCTTGGTTCTCAATTTCTGGAAATTGAGGGAGTGGACTAGATGGCCTCCAAGGTCTCTCCCTAGGATAAATCTGATTCTATAATCTTTCACATATGAATGTAGTAATTTTTAATTTTAATTTAATTTAATTAATTTTAATTTTTTGGTGTTCTCATTTCATCACTCTCCAATGCACCACTGAACTAGAACTTTTCAGGAGTATGTATAGTAAAATTGACATTGACTTCTCACATAGTCTCAAACTAATGACATTCTTATTCCTCCCTACCATCAGGTAAATTTTACATAGTGTGACTCACTTGAAGACTGTCAAGATCTCATGGAAAGTAACATTACAGAATTTATTCTGACTGGTCTGTCCCAGAATGAGGAGGTGCAGCAAGTATGCTTCTTACTTTTCTTAATTTTTTACACAATCATCATCTTCGGGAACTTTCTTATTATCATGACCATCATGGGTAGTCCAAATCTCAACTCTCCCATGTACTTCTTCCTCAGCTTCTTGTCTTTTGTTGACATTTGCTACTCTTCTGTCACTGCTCCCAAGCTGATTGTGGACTTCCAAGCCAAAGTCAAGACTATCTCCTTTGTAGGTTGCATGGCTCAACTCTTTGGGGTCCATTTCTTTGGCTGCACAGAAATCTTCATCCTCACAGTAATGGCCTATGACAGGTACGTGGCCATCTGTAAGCCACTACACTATACAACCATTATTGATCAAAGAGTCTGTACTATATTGATGGTGAGTTCTTGGGTGGGAGGCTTTATTCATTCTATTGTACAGACCCTTCTCACTGTCTGGCTGCCCTTTTGTGGTCCCAACCTGATTGATCATTATTTCTGTGATGTTCATCCCCTCTTGAAGCTGGCCTGCATAGACACTTATGTGGTGGGGGTTATTGTGGTGGCCAATAGTGGCATGATATCCTTGACCTGCTTCATCATTCTTGTGGGCTCCTATGCTGTTATCCTGTTCTCCCTCAGGAAGCACTCTGCAGAGGGGAGGCGGAAGGCCCTCTCCACCTGTGCTTCCCATGTCATTGTGGTAATTTTGTTCTTTGCTCCCTGTATCTTCATCTACTTGAGGCCCTCAACCACTTTCACAGAAGATAAGATGGTCGCTGTGTTCTACACCATCATAACCCCTATGTTGAACCCATTGATCTATACCCTGAGGAACGCAGAGGTGAAAAATGCCATGAAGAAGCTATGGAGCAAGAAAGTGTTGGGAGAGGCAAGGAAAGACCGTAAATGAGAATTAACCATGATTGTACCCACGACTGTAAAGTTGGGAGAAGAGCTTTCTAGCAATTTCCCTTTAAATCTGTCCTTCATTTGGTCTAGTAAACATCTTGTCATTTTATCCTCCATGCCAGCCTCCTCTGATTTGTGATTTCTTTTACTTTGTCCTTTTTTTCATTTAATCACGAAGAGGTATTGATCATTCCTCACCTGATCTTGTTCAGAAAACATGGTGGGGTTTTCCCTGTCTGTCTCTGTGTCTCTGTGTCTCTGTCCATCTCTCCAACCCCTTCCCACCCCCATCCATATATCTAAGCATATCCAGTGAGTGGCAGAATGGAGTCAATTTTTCATGGAAGTAGATTAACATGCTTAGATAGTATATGTAGCATTTATTTTTAGGACAGCAACAACTTTGCTTAGAGAGTAGGACAACATCTAGGATGAATTGGAACTTGTGAGAATTAGTCTAATCACAGAAAAAATATCTATTGAATGGCTGCCAGCCCACTGCTCTCTTAGATCCAGGTCATATACAAAGTTGTATGGGATTGATATGAACACAGGATTTCTAGGAAATACATCATTTCAGTTTATTTTGTTACCCATAGCCATAACTCATAGGCAAAGGAGTGCCTACTCAGTCTTGAATGATGCTTTCAGCAGGGCCCATCTTTGTATAATGATATGAACACTGGTTTTGGAATGGCAGCTATGCTTAGAGATTAGGACTTGGGGTCTGGTATGCATTGGAACCCAGGAGAATTGGTGCTTTCTCTTGTCCCCATCTCCTACAGGGAATGTTGAATGATTTCAGCCTTGGGTGGCATAAAAATTAAAATGAATCTCAAATAATACAAATATTATATTTTAGGAGATTTATTAATGATCATTAGAAGTAAAGGAATAAAAAGGTAATAAAATAAAAACCACTTGCTCATGGCTAATCAACTTGTTCAAAACCCCCACTTACCACCACCACAGTCGTGACCCAGGAAATAAAGAGGCTGGACCAGGAACCCCCATTGAATTTATCCTTCTGTCTACAGGAAGTGCACAATGACAGGAAGCCAGTGGGCTCCTGGGAAATGCAGTTTTTAGGGTAACAGATTTCCAATTACAGAGTAGCCCTTCATGAAGAAGGTTAAGCATATTCAACAGCCATTGTCTGAGGCACAATTCCATCATTATCGTACCTTGGTATAGTGGAAGTAATATCAATTAGGGGTCCTGCCATGCTATGCCAGGCTATTCTCCACCTCTAAAATAAAAGAAATTATTTTTAAGACTTGATTGATCCTGAAGCCAAAAGCTCAAGTCATGGACATCTTCCCATTTGCGTAAAGGTATAAAAGAGACCAGCCCCCAAGTCAGTTCCCCTTAGATTTGGTGGATGTCTAAATTCTGTGTGAGTCATTTCCTCAGCTGACCAGATACAGTTCTGTCTGGAGAAGAGAAGGAAGACACTTATTTGAACCCCTTCTGTCTCCTTTCTGGATATCAATTCAAAGCCACGGTTCAGCAATATTTTTGTTAATTTATTATCATTTTATTATTAAAATAATAATAATTATTAATTTGTTAATTAAATCATCCATGAGTGTCTCTAATTTCAAATCCAATCCACTAGACTCTTCAAGTCAGACCTGACCTCTTAAACTTGTGCTTTGTCTACTGCTGACTGACCGCAAGTTTTCCTTGTTAGAATGTTATCATATTACTTCCTGTTTTACTCCTTGGCCAGTGCCCCACTGATCCATACAGTAGGATGGTGTAGAGGCAAACAGAATGAGAGGGACACTGCATTTACCCATTCAATTTGGGGTCATGATGCCCCAAATCCCTAGCTCACAAGATTGTGGTGAGGACCAAGGGGCACCATGCATATCAAAGCACTTTGTCAATGTTAAAGAGCTATATTTGTGCCTACTCTCAACTTTTTCCATAGGGCCACTGTGAGGAAAGTGCTATAGAAATTTAAAAAAATTATTTTTTAGAAGCAGAAACTGCCTATATACTAGAACTAGATACAACACTTGAAGGTTCCTGGTTGTACTGATCTCAGAACCTTCTCCAGAAGCCTCCTAACAGGTTTAATCTTGTGGACTTTGTCAAAGACAGATCAGCATCTTTGGGTATTAAAATATATGGCAGATGTGAATGATGAGCTACATAGTTTTTAGAAGAGAGAATGGGAGTCTAGTACATATTAAATAAGGTCAGATATGTTGATTTTTAAAAAAGAAAAGATAAGATCTAAAAACCACTGAGCAGTGAACTTGAATTTGGTTACTAACATAAGAGAAAAAATGCTCTAAATAATTCCTGATTAGAGAAATGCAAATCAAAGTCACACTGAAATCTTAGCTCATACCTATCAGATTGACAAAAATGATAAAAGGATAAAATGACAAAGTTGGAGGAGATGTGGATAAATGGAGACACTAATACACTATTGGCGGAACTATAAACTGATCCAACCCTTTTGGAGAGCAATTTGGAATTATGGCCAGAGAGTTATAAAACTGTGTATATCTTAGACCCAACAATGTTACTGTTTTAGTTCTGTTTTCCATGATGATTAGGGGAAAAAAGAAAATAACCTATATGCTCTAAAATGTTCATAGCAGCTCTCTTTGTGGTAGCAAAGAATTGGAATTTGAGGGGATGCCCATGAATTGGAGAATGGCTGAACAAGATGTGGCATATGAGTGTGTTATCCCATAAGTGAGGATGGGCAGTTAATGAAAAAACAAAACAAAACATGGAAATAGTTAACATGAAATTATGAAAAGCAATATCAGTAGAGCCAAGAGAACATTAAAATGGCAATAGAAATAATGTTTGGATAATAACTTGTAAGTGTGCATCTCCAGAGAGGGAACTGATGAATAGAAACTTACAGTGCATTGTTCTACATGCACATATGTTTCTTTGGCTAAATATGCCTTCTCTAGTATGGAGATAAAGGGGAGGAAGGGAGATACCTGGTAATTTTAATGAAATCAACCAGTAAATAAATAAATAAATAAAAATTTTAAACCCCAAAAGAATACACACACACACACACACACACACACACACACACACACACACACACACGGCTTCCTTCTCAGTGGAATCTTCCAATAAAGGGATATTTTAGTTACTTTATTTGTGTAACTCCAAATTGCTTTCTGAGATAGTTGTACTATACTCTACTAACAATTCATTCATGTACGTCTTCCAGGAATGCCTCCAAGATGGATTTTTTTGGTCATCTTTTGTCATCTTTGCCAATTTGCTGCGGTGAAACTCTGGGTTTGAACATTTTTGGGATTTCTCTTAGTATTAGTGATTTGGATCATTTCTATGAATAGTTTGCAAGTTCTTCTTTTAAGAGCTATTTATTTGTATCCTTTGAACACTCATCTTTTGGGGGATGATTTTTGGTCTTATAAAAATCTGTTATATATACACTTAAAATATGCTTGTTAATTCCCCACCCCAAGCCTCTTTTGACTGTTAGTTGCTTACTGAAAAAAACCTTGCTGCTAATATGCTTTCTTCCTCTGAAGTTTTGTGGCATTTGTTAATTGAGTCAAAGTTACCTTTACTACAATTTTCCCTTATGATAATTCTGGAGGAGGGATTAAAAATTTTCTTACCTTCCATCTTAGAATCAGTACTGTGTACTGTTAGATTTAAAATGGTTGAGGTCTTAAAATGTAGTGATTAAAATAGTGGAAGATATAAACTGTGATAGGTATAAGAGAGGGTGAGTAAATTTGACTGCAGAAAATATGTTTCACTACAGTGTTTTGGTTTTTAAATCAAATATAAGGTGGTTGCCAGGGAAATATTCCCAATTATTCAAATGCCCAAGTCAACTGGGCTTTATAGAGATTTTAATTAATACAAATGTGGAATTAAAGAAAAGAGAGAAAGAGAGAAAAAGGAAATAAGTATGAAGCGCCTTAAGCCAACATGGCCTAGACCTGAGTCATAAGAGAGAGAGATCAGTCAGTCAGTCTTTTAACACTCACCACAAGGTCTGCCTAAGCAAGGATTCTAGTGACACCAAGCCAGCATCATCTCAGCTGCTTTCACCAGCTCCCTCCTCCATCTGAATGTTTCAGAATCAGTCCTTCCTCAATCTGAATGTTTCAGAATGACTTCCAGGTCTTCTCTGAGCTCTTATTTTTAAGGGCAAAATCTCCTATGTCACCTCCCCTAAGTTCTTCCATCTACTAATCACTGTAGACGCTTTCCAAAAGACAGCCCATTTTGAATTCACAGCTGAGTAGATTAATCTCTTTAGTAAATCAGAAAAAAAATGCTGCTGTGTTGACTAATTTCATTAAGAGAAAACCTCTGAGTAAGTTTTCACCTTTTAGGTTTAAGTAGTTTACAAGTTGCCCCACCTTTATAGGCACCTAGCATCCCATTGTATCAATTTCAAAAACAGGCATGGCTCAAAGAACTCCTTTCCTTTATAAGTATGGTTTTCAAGTACTTTCATTGTTTAGCAAGGAGTTTTCTGCCCTAAAGCATTCTTAACTACGGGTGGAATAGAGGTCCTCCCATAGCAAGGAGTTTTCACATTCAAGTAGAGTTCTCACTATCTGGTAGGGAATTATTTCAAGTAGGGAATTGGAGGATTCCTCAATGTGGAGTAAAATTTTTAACATTCATAAGTCTGTGAAATTTTAAGGTTTACAGTACTGGTTCCAAGGCAGAAGAGCAGTAAGGGCTAGGCAATGGGGGCTAAGAGATTTGCCCAGGGTCACCCAGCTAGGAAGTGTCTGAGGCCAGATTTGAATGCAGGACTTCTTATCTCTAGACTTGACTTTCAATCCACTGAGTCACCCACCTGCCCAGAAAAGGAAGAATTTAATCCTACTAGAATTCTTCCCAGGTCTATTACCCTTCACCTCATAGAATTATAAATTACAGATCTATGTCTTAAAAAAAAACACAAAACCTCTTACCTTCTGTCTTAGTATCAGTATTAAGACAAAAGAGTGGCAAAGACTAGACAATCAGGGTTAAGTGCCCAGGGTCTCTAGCTAAGAAATTTTGAACTTAGGTCTCCTGGACTCCAGGCCAAGAGTTCTATTCACTGTGGTACCTAGTGGCTCTTAGATCCTTGCTTTCTTAAAAAAAAGATTTTCTGAATTTAAAAAAAAATTCAATCATATTGCTTGCCATCTCAGTAAGGAGTGAGGAAGGTGAGAGGGAGGGCAGAAGAGAAAGTGGGAAGGAGGGAGAGAATTTGGAATGGAAAATAAAAAAATGTTAACTCTTTTTATATGTATTTGGGTAAAATAAAATATTTTTTAAAATCCCAAAGAGTTTTACTTAATAGAATATTGTTTATTCCTTATTTTTTAGGTTTTGTAGATGTTATTTATCCCATTTTACTGATGTGCAAACTGAGGCTTAAAGGTGAAGTATCTCATCCAGCATCACACAGTTAGCAAGTGTCAGAAATAGATCTAGAAACTAAGTCCTCCCTACTGTGAGACCAGTTTCCTATTTCTATTTCTACTACATTGTGATTTTTCTCTAGTTTTTACCTTCTCAGTATTTACCTTGCAGAAATTCTCAGTAGATTTAGCTCATAGAAGGTTCTAGCTAGTCTTAGCTTTCCCTCTCTTCCCTATCCCTTCATTCTTTATTGTTGCCTCTTTCTAAGAGTCTTTAAATTGTTAAGGATAAAGGTAACCCCACAGTGTTTTCTAAAATACCTCTATAGAATTTACTTTGAATAAAAAAACTTCTTAGTTATAAAACTTTTGTAGGTCTTAATAATAGCAATCACTTATGTAACACCTACTATGTGCCAGATACCTTACGAATATTCTTATTTGATTATCAGAACCAACTTGACTATCTCCCCTCAACAACTCAACCAGGAAAATAACTCCATAAAGTCCACATTAAAAGCAGCAGAAATAGATAGGAGTTCTGAGTGAAGCTAAACTGTTAGGGACAATTAGAGAGGAAGGTTTCTGACTTCTCAGGCCCTGGAGCAGCAACAGAGCAGAAGGAATTCATGAAGTAGCCCTGGAAGGCAGGATCAGTAACTCTTCACCTTGTTTGCTGAGCCTAGGTGCTGGAGGATACCAACAGAATTGGAATCCACAGTTGGAGGGTCCTGCTGCAGCTGCTCGGAGATCCTGGCTCCTAGGGACTGAAGGAGGGCAGCTCATTGCTAACAAAGGAGGGACTTTGGAGGCCTCCAAAACATGGATTAGACACCTTACCTTGCTTGTTAGGGGTGGCAGTGGTGAGTGAGGAGGAGTGAGGAAGAAGCACGCACTGGTGAGTAGATTTGCCATGATGGTAGAGTCTTTGGTTGCTGCTATAGGAGGAGGCAGGCTGGCTGCTTACACTTGCAGTAGCAGAACTAACTGCTCATTTAGGCTCTGCTTGGAGCGCTTGAGGTCAATTATGGCCTAGGGCTTGAGAGGAAGAACCAGGAGTATATCTGGCTCATAAATTAAAACCACAATAACTAACTAGGATGGGGTGGGGGCAGAAACAAAGACATGCACAAAATCCTGAAATCTGAGATAATATACATCAACACAATAGCAGCCTTGGGATCCCAGAAAAAATCCAATAATTAAGTCCATTGGCCTGGTCATTGAAAGTATAAAAAAAATGAGCAAGCAAAGGAGAAAGAATCCAACTATTGATAGTTATTATGTATGTGGACAGAGAAGATCCTGGCTCAAACTCGAGGACAGTGAAATAAAAACACCTACTTCAAGAGCAAAGACATACAATAAAGGGCCACAAGGTCAAAAAGAGCATTTTGGAAGAGCTTCAAAAAGATCTTAAAAACAAAATGAGAAAGACAACAGAAAAAAAGAGCAATGCAAGAAAATCAAGAAAAATTTGAAAGAAAGATCACCCAAATGGAAAAAAAAGATCCAGAAGCTTATAGCTTACAGAAGAAAATACTGTATTAAGAACTAGAATTGGGCAAGGGAAAGCTAATGATTTCTTAAGACAAGAAATAACAAAGGAAAACCAAAAGAATGAAATAATAGAAGAGAATATGAAGCATCTTATCATGAAAACCAGTGACCTGCAAACTAGATCAAGGAGAGACAATATAAGAATAGTTGGACTCCTATAAAGTTATGATCAGAAAAAGAGTTTAGATACCACAAATTAGAAGGTGTGGGGTTCTTTTCTCCTTGTTGAAAATTGGCTATGGCAGGCTAGAAACATACACATGGAGTGTGGAAAGGGATTGGGGTGGAAAGATTTTTATATGTCACCCTCTGTGGAAAAAAAGTGGCTGGGATTGGCAGGCTCTTATGGTGGGTCTGGTCTTGGGCAAGAGGAGGCTCCAAGCTGGGTGGAGAGCAGTGAGGAATGCTGGCCAAGCAGATGGACAGGGGAAACAGCAGACGGGGGCAGGCAGCAGGGTGGGGCAGGAGTGCAGGCACACCCCGCCACTGGACCCTTGTGGTGGGCAGTGACCAGGCAAACTTATTATCTTTACTGTAAGGCTTTCTACTCAAAAATTTTTCAGAATTCATAATCCCTTCATGGTTGCCAAAATTGTGGGTTTTAAAAATTAATAATCAATAACTATTATATTTTATAAAGTTTTATTAATAATAACTAAAACAAAAGAGCTGCCTGACTTCAGCCTGGTTGCATGTCCAAAAGAGAGCAAGGGAGGAGTTACAGTCACTTAAATACAATCATGCAGAATGCAGGGATGCAGGAAAAGGGAATTTTGGGAAATTCTAATGGACTTCTGGGGGAAGAAGTCCAAAGTCTCAAAATCTCTGTTTATACAGCACCATAATAAATCTTTCCCTACAGTTATTACACTCCAATGAATTTGTTGATGAGAAGAAACCAGGAAACATTGGTAGGCACTTCAAAGTAACACAAGAAAAACAGAACTTGTAAATTGAGGAAAACCCCAAAACTAGTCTGTTTTAAGTCACTTCTTAACCTCACACTTAGATAGGAAGATGTTTTGTTATTCATCTCCCAAGCAATTGTGATTGATAATGAAAGCTGATCAAAAGCACAATGATTCTCTCAGCAGGTCATGGGGTACTAACCTACAAATAACTTTATTCACATTATTCATATCCATCAATGTTGTAGAAATGTAAATGATCACAGAATTCTTTGCTATAGTAACATCACAAGAGTGTTTAGGTGATTTGATAATATCCAATCAGACTGTAGAATGTCACATATGTAGAAAATTGATTGTGTGTCAAAGAAGCATGTACCTGAAAAACCTACATAATAAATGAACCACAGCACGATGGCAGATCACTGTGTGTGATGCCTGCATATGTGGGTTTGAATACACAGTGTTTCTCAACTCCTTTATCTGACCAGGTTGTCACATTTAGACAGAGATACAACCTTTGACCCTCAGAGAGACTGCTGGATGGACCTCTGTACTACCTCACATCATGGCCAAGATGACAGTAAAGGAAAGTCATAAATGCTGGGGGAGATGTGGCAAAATTGGGACACTAACGCATTGTTGGTGGAGTTGTGATCTGACCCCACCATTCTGGAGATCAATTTGAACTATGCCCAAAGGGCTAGAAAACTGTGCATACCCTTTGATCCTGTAATACCACTACCATATCTGTATTTCAAAAAGAGCATAAAAAGGAAAGGATCTACTTGTACAAAAATATTTATAGCTGCTCTCTTTTTGGTAGCAAAGAATTAGAAATTGAGGTGATGTCTATCATTTGCGGAATGGCCAAACAAATTGTGGTATATAATGGTGATGGAATGCTGTTGTTCTAGGAGAAATGATGTGTAGGATCACAGAAAAATCTAGACTTACACGAACTGATGCAAAATGAAATAAGCAGAATCAGGGGAACACTGTACACAGTAATAATAATATTCTGATGATCAACTGCAAAAGACTTAGTTGCACTCAGCAATGTAATGATCCACACAATTCTGAAAGACATATGACAAAGAATGCAATCCACCTTCAGAGAAAGCACTGTTGGAATTGGAACAAAGATTGAAGCATACTATTTTTCACATTAGTTTATTTATGTTTTTATTTTGACATTTTGGTTTTATATGTGGATTCTCTTATAACAATGATGAATATGGAAGTATATTTTGCATCATAATATATGTGTACCCCGGATCAAGTTGATGACCATTTCTTCCAAGATAGGTGCAAGGAGGGAAGGAGGGAGACAATTTCAATCTTATAACTTTGGAAAATGTGTGTTGAAAATTATCTTTACTGTAAAGATTGGATTTGGCTCTTTCCTGATTGTAACAATGAATGTACTTAGCTCTTCCTTTATTGTGAAGTTTAAATTGTAGTCCCCTGTCTAATTTTAGATTTTAACCCCCAAAGTGTAAACCCAGTACTTAAAGTTAGATCTATCCATTTTAACTACAAAAAGGTATGAACTAACCACAAAAGGTGTGAACTAACCACAAAAGGTGTGAACACCCATTTTGTACATTGAGTGGGAGGTCTGTGACCCACGTGTGATGGAGTGGGCAGTCCTGGAGAGGAGCGTTGGCTGTGATTGGTAGACATAAAATTTAGGTGAAGTGACACAAGAGAAAAAGGTCTTCAAATAGTGGAAACAGAGACACACATCATCAGTCACCTGGAGTTGGACTGGGATAGTCACTCAGACTTGGAATGAAGATCAACAGTCACTCGGAGTTGGACTGGAAGACGGTCACTTGGACTTGGAGTGAAGACAGACACTTGAGGAGACTGGAAGACACTTGGCTGTGGATTTAGACTCTTGAAGGAACTCGTGCAGGAGACCTCAGACTACTTTCCTTTTAGACAGTCACCATGGTGAGTGTAAAGGCTGACTTAGTTCCTTGCCCTTTCTGGAGGTGTGAACCTCCAAGAAAGGTCCATCATCTTGAGACTCCTTTTCTCTGATTAGGGCCTTAGAATTTCTACCTGGCTCAGAGGAAGCTGAAGTTTTCTCTTTCTCTCTCTCATTCCTTAATATCTTCCCTCTATTGTAAATAAACTACCACAAATTCCATTCTACTTTAGTAATTCATTTTGGGATTTAGAAATTAAATCCCTGGTGGCCACCAATTAATATACTTAGTCCAATCAATTAAATTTAACATTACATGTAATAAGAAAAATAAAATATGTTAAAAATATTTTAAAACACTTTCATAGCCTAAAATTGAAGAAAAAAGCCTGAAACTTTTGTAATACCAGGTATGTATGCATTCATGCATACATGTATGTATGTATAGAAGAATAGTATAGAAGAATAGTACAGAAGAATAGTATAGAAGAAGAGTATGGAACTTTATGTGTGTCATTTGTTCTTAGTACAGCAAAAACAAATACAATGAATAATACCTAACCACACAAAAATATCTACCAAATTGATGCCATTCCACTGCTGACTGTTAAGGGTAAATTTAGGGGTTGAGACTGAATATAAATTTATTTGGTTACCAGGGATTTAAATTCTAAATCCAAATTAAATACTTAAGTCATAATGGAATTTATGGTGGTTTATTTAGAATAGAAGGAAGAAATTAAGAGTGAGAGAGAGAGGGAAAAGGGAATTGAATTGCTTCAGCCAAGGCTGAGCCAGGCAGGAGTTCAGAGGCCTTGGCCAAGGGGCCTCTCCTGAAGCCAAGGGAAAAGGGAGTCAACCTTATAACTCACCATGTGACTATCTCAAGGAAAGCAGTCTGAGGTCTCACACTGAGCTCCTCCATGGTCAAGTTTCAGGGCCAAGTCCACCAAGCGTTCTTCTCACAGGAAGTGATGCAAAGTATAAAGGCAGCTCTTTACATCACTTCCTGTGTCTCACATGTACAAATGGTGGCTTAAGATTGCCTTAGGACAGCCCAGGGGGTCAGTCAGTTGTTTTTTATTTGTCACTTGCTAGCACATGCCAGTCATAGGCCTTCCTCCCCAACACTTAATCCTTAAGTGGGAGTGTATACATTCCTGGTTACTAGTATTCCAAAGATTAAGCAGGGTGGAGTAAAACTAAAGTTCACAATTCCCCCGATGATGATTGGGGAATTAGTCTCCCCAATTTATCACTAAACATAATCATCTTGTACCTCTAAAATCTTCTAGCTACAGGTACATACAAAATTTTATCTTCTAAGAGGAAACTGAGGGAAATAGAAGAGAGAGAGACAGCAAAACCAGTATTTTCCTAGGTGCATTGACAAAAAACCAATTAGGGGACAGTCCTCTTTTGACATAAGAGTGTACATTCAAAACAAATGTTCAGTCAACCTTCAGTTCAATCAATCACACCCCAAAATTTATTCTGGATCTTCCTGATGTAGTGTAGAGTTTCAGGCATCTTTCTTCAAACAGTTCATTCTCTGGATTTTAGGAGTTAGCAAGCTTCCTTGAAGATCTTTCTTGAACAAAAATATTAAATCTTGCATTTTGTGAAAATACACTTCTTAGATCTTAGATACATTTAGAGTTGTATAGGATTAATATGAAACTAGGATTTATATTTTTCATCTAATTAATATTAAGCACCCCCATACATGTAAAAGCAATTTTTACCATTTAATTTACAAAAAATCGAGTTTAATGTTCTTTCCTTCTATTTATTCTCTTCCCACTTCTTGAAAAACTAAGCAATTTGATATAGATTTTACACATGCAGTCATAAAACACATATATCCATATCAGTCATGTTGTGAAGGAAAATACAGACCAAAAAAAGCAAATAGGAAAAATAAAGAAATTTTGAAATGGTATGCTTCAATTTGCATTCAGACTCCATTAGTTCTTTCTCTGGAGGTGGATAGCATTTTTCATCACAAGTCCCTTAAAATTATTTTCAATCTTTGTATTGCTGAGAATAGCTGTTATAGCCTAGTTGATCATCATACAATATGACTATTATCATGTGCAACATCCCCTGGTTCTGCTCATTTCACTTTGTATCAGTTCATGTAAGTCTCTCAGGTTTTAATGAAAATTCTTTGCTAATCATTTCTTATAAAACAATAATATTCCATCACAATCATATACCACAACTTAAGAATGTGTTCCTCAGCTGATGGAGAACTTTCCATTCTTTGCCACCACAAAAAGAAAAGCTATGAATGTTTTTGACATTTATGCCATTTTCTTTCTTTTTAAAAAAAGTCTCTTAGGGATACAGGCCTAGTAGGGGCACTGCTGAGCCAAAGGGTATAAATATTTTTATAGCCCTCTGGTTACATCAACTCAGGAATTCTTGGTAATATACCATTCAAGTTTATTTAGTTCCCCAAAGCTATAGCACCTATAGTAGGCAAAGTAGTGCCTACTCAATTTTGATTGAAGTTTTCAGTTGGGCCCATCTTTGGTGGATGACACAAAGTCTGGCTTCAGAATTGTAGCTCTATTTAGGGTCTATATAGGGCTTGGGATTCATTATGAACTGGAACTCTTGAGATTTGTTGCTTTCACTGGAAGCAATTGAAGAATGATTTTAATCTTGGGTAGCTCATCATGAAATAGGATAAACAGAATAAACAGCCATTCTGTACAAGAAGCAATTATATCCTGATATCCTGGTATCATGGAAATAAGACCAATTAGGGATTATGAACTTTAAATTACTCCACCCTACTTAGATCTTTCTTTATGGTGAAGATAAAGTAATCTCCTGATTGAACAATGAAGGTACTTAGTTCTTACTTTATAGTGAAGCTAGAACTTTAAGCTAAGTCTATTTTAAGAGCTTAATACAAAAAGCTGTTAAGTAACTACAAAGGGTAAATTAATCACAAAAAGGTTAAGTAACTAATAAAAGGCGAACTTAACAAAGAAGTGTCAAATAACTCAAAAGATATAATCTAATCAAAGAAGATGAGAACTAAAGAATGGGCAGTCCTGGAGAAAAGCCTCTGATGTGATTGGTAGACATGAAAATTTAGAGGAGGGGACACAAGAGTAAAAGTTACATATATTTCACATCACTTCTTCTCTCCGGTACCTTTGGCGGCGGAGAGGTGGCTGGTGGCAGCGTGCTGGGGCTTTTGGCATCTTGGTGTGGCTACAGCTATCGTTCAGTTTGGTGGTGAGTTTCTGGCTGAGTTTTCCCTCCTTTACTTTCCAAACTTCATCCTCTTAGAAGCTTCTAATGTCATTTAGACACCTAGAAGAGGAGATCTTGAACTCCCCCTGGCACAGGCCAGGAGGAAGAAGTCCTATACCCTCTTCCCTCTTTCTCTTTAAAATCCTTCCCACTATATTAATTAAAATTACCATAAATTTCCATACTGACTTGAGTATTTTATTTGGGATTTTCCCCTGGTGACCAATTTATTTAGATTTAAGTCACAATCCTAAAATTATCTTTACAGGGTCCTGCCATACTATGTGGACCTGACCTCTAAAACTTGCCCTTCTTACATTGTTGACCTTGATTGCAAAATTACCTTGTTTTAAATGGATGCCCATTATTACTAATATAATTTAATGTTGTATTAGAAATAGTAGCAATAGGAATAAGAGAAGAAAAAGAATTGGAAGGAATCAAAATGGGCAAAGAGGTAATAAAAGAATCTCTTTTTCCAGATGATATGATGATATATGTGGAAAATAATAAGGAATCAACTAAAAAGTTAGATGAAATCTATCAATAATTTTATCAGTAATTGGAAGATAAATTAGTGAAACCAAAAAGGCCAATAGCAAACAGTAGTAAATATTATAGCAATCTTGTATTTGACAAAGGTAAAGCTTCAAGTTTTTGGGATAAGAATTCAGTATTTGGTAAGAAATTACTTGGAAAATTGGAAAATAGTTTGGTATACTGAGCTTGAAAATCAGGTTAGTCTGTTTAGTAAAAATTGGCATTCACTTCCATATAAAATGACAGCTTAATGAAATCCTTTTTGCTTCATATCCTCAGGTAAATTTATAAGGAACAACTCACTTGAAAACTATTAAGATTTCATGCAAAATAACATCACAGAATTTATTCTGACTGGTCTGTCCTAGTAGGAGGAGGTGCAGCAAATATGCTTATTTCTTTTTATACTTTTTTAAACAATGTCTCTGGGAATTCCCTTATCCTCAATATCAGAATTCTCCCATGAACTTCTTCCACAGTCTCTTATCTTTGATTAATATTTTCTGTTGTTATGTAACTGCTCCCAAGATGATTGTGAACTTCCAAGTTAAAGTCAAGGCCATCTCTTTTGTAGACTCAACTCTTTGGGCCCATTTTGGTCTATATTAGGTATACGGACATTTCTAAGCCCCTGCAGTATTCAACTATTATGGACCAGAGCATTTGTAGCATTTGTAGCATATTGATGGTGAGTTCTTGGGTGGGGGCATTTATTCATTCTATTGTACAGACCCTTCTCACTATCCAGTTGCCCTTCTGAGGTTTCAATCTGATTGACCATTACTTCTGTTGTGTCTGTGCCTTATTGAAACTCGCCTACATTGATGCTTATGTGGTGTGGGTCATTGTGGTGGCCACTGATTGCACAATATCCTTGGCTTGCTTCATCATCTTTGTGGTCTCCTCTGCTATCATATTTCTCTCCCTCAGGACCTGCTCCTCAGACAGGAAGTAAAGGCTCTCTGCACCTGTTCTTCATGCCATTGTGGTAATTTTGTTCTTTGTACCTTGCATCTTCATCTATATGTGGCCCTCAATTAAATTGCCCAGAAGATAACATGATAGTTGTGTTCTATACTATCATTGTGTTCTATACCATCATAACCCCAGGCTGAATCTACTGATCTATAACCTGAGGAATGCAGAAGTAAAGAATGACTTAAAGATTTGGTAGACCAAGAAAGTGATGGAAGACACAAAGATGCTAAATGAGACAACTATGATTCTACCAACTAAGAAAGGGATGGGAGAAAAGCTTCCTTGTAATTTCCCTTTAAACCTGTTCCTCACATGACTTAGTAAATACTTTGCTATTTTTATCTCTCAAACCAGTTCCCTCTTCTTTGTGAGATGCTTTTTGCTTTGTCCTTTAACCATTTAATATCCACATGGCATGGATAACCCTTCATTGGGTCTTGTTCAGCTGATGGCCTTATTCAGTTCTATCTTTCAGTGCCACATTGCCATTGACTGACTATGCATATGCATGCCTAGTGAGTGGCATAATGTAGTCAACTCTTCATAGAATCAGATAAATATGATTAGATAGTATATGTGACATTTTTGTTCTTAGGATAGAAATAAGTATAATGTGAAGATTACATTTAACTTTCCCCTGATTATAATAATGAAAATATTTAAGTCTCCCCTGATTGTGAAGATTAAATTGTAACCCTTGTTTATTTTTAGATTTAATCCCCATAAGTGTAAACACAATACTTAAAAGTTAACTATGAAGAACTTCCCATTTAGATCTAATCACCAAAAGTGCAAATATCTCACTTAATCATGAAGTGGGGGGGTCTGTGACCCATGTGTGTGATAGTGGGTAATGAATCAGAATTGACTAACTGCCTTCTGGGCAGTCCTTGAACAGGGGTTCAACTGTGATTGCTAGATGTAGAATTAGGGGAAGACACAGGAAGTGATACAAGAGAAAATGTCTTTAAAAGGATCTGTTACTTCCTGTGAGGTGAGAATTCTTCATGCTTTCAAGTTGAGGTTGGTGAAGAGGGACAGAAGAATCTGCTGACTGGACTGACAGGTGGTGAGTGAAAGGCTGACTCTTAACTGCTGAATTTTTCTGAACAATTTATTCTCTGGAGAGACCTACTCTTGAGAGACACTTCCCAGGTCCTTGGCTTTGCCAAGGCCGGTTGAAACTAATTCTCCCTGCCCAGAGGGGTTGGGAGGAAATTATTTAGTGCTCAGGCTAGATATCTTACCTTATGCTCTCTCTGATTTCTTGCTTCACTCTTTCTACATTTTGTAAATAAATTGTAAATAAAAGCTCTTTGGAATTAATTAAATTCCTGGCACCCACATTCTTAAAATATAAAATCCAACCCTTTTAGAAATAAGCCCCATTTACCTTTTAAAATAATGAATACTACCTAACCATACAAAAAGTGTATTAAATGGCTGCCAGCCCACCACATTTTTATATTCTCATAATATATAGAGTCTTAGAGGATTGATAGGAACTAGGATTTTAAAAGATTAACTTAATACTTTATTTTTACCAGTTATATGTAAAATAATTTTTATCATTTAAGAAAGTTTTGTGTTCCATATTATCTTCCTCTTAGACTACTTCCTCCCTTCTTGAGAAGGCAAGCAATTTTCTTTAGGTTATACATGTACCATCATGCAAAACATGTTTTTACATTAGTTATGTTGTGAAAGAAGACACAGACCAAAAGACAAGCAAGAAAAATAAAGACAAATTAAAACATATGCTGTTATTTTCAAATGCTATGAGTTTTTCCCCTGGTTGGTGGAGAGCATTTTTCATAACACATCTTTGGAATTGTCTTTGATCATTCTATTGCTGAAAAGAGCTATGTCATTCACAGTTCATACTGCGCATAATGTTCTCATGGTTATGCTTATTTCACTTCCTATCATTTCATGTAAATCTTTCCAGGTTTTTTGAGAGGGCCCACTTGTCATCTCCTATAGAGCAATTGCATTCTAACATAACCATATACAATAATTTATTCAGCCATTCCCCAATTGATGGGTGTCCCCTCAATGACTAATTCTTTGCCACCACAAAAAGAGCTGTTCTAAACATATTTTAAAAATTTAAGTCCTTTTCCTTTATGGTTTTTAAAAAAATCTCTAAGATACTGACCTAGTAGTGGTATTTCTGGGTCACAGGTATACCCTATTTTATAGCCTTTGAATATTATATGAATTCAGGATTTCTAGGAAATACAACATTTAAGTTTTTTTAGTTCCCCATGCCACAGCTTATATGCGTGGAGAAAGAAGTTCCTTTTTTTACTCATATTTTCAGTTGGATCCATCTTTGGATGATGACACGAACCACAGATTCTGAATTCCAGTCCTGCTTAGGGATTAGGCCTTGGGATCTAGTATGACTTGGAGTTCATGAAAGTTGGTGATTTCCCTTGTCCCATTTACCGTCAGGGAGTGTTGAATGATTTTAGCTTTGAGTAGTCCATCATGAAGTAAGCAGATTCCACAGCTATTGTTTGCAAAGATGTTTTCTACCACCCTGGTACCCTGGTATAGTGAAATTGATATTAATCTAGACTTCGACCATTTTATGCTAGGATTCCTCACACCTAAAATCAGAGTGATTTCTGAGACTCATTTATCTGAGATCCTATTGCCACTGACATATCTTCTTATTTGGATAGAAGTCTAAAAGAATTTCATCATCTGTAAAGTGAGGAATGGCAAATGGAAAAGGAAAATGGCAAACCATTCCAGCATCTTTGTCAAGAAAACCCCCCAAAGGGGCCACAGCTGAAAATGACTGAACAACAAGACTACATAAAAGAAGTTAGTCCACAATGAGTCAGTGCCTCTCAGACTTGATGGATAACTATAATTTCTGAGTCATTCTCCTCAGGTGACCAGATGCAAAAATGAATAAGGTCAGACATGCTGTTTAAAAAAAAGAAGAGTATGATCTAAAAAACTGTGAAGGGGGGGTGGAGAACAGCTAGGTAGCTCAGTGGATTGAGAGCCAGGCCTAAAGGCAGGAGGTCCTGGGTTAAAATCTGATCTCATATACTTCCCAACTGTGTGACCCTGGGCAAGTCACTTAACCCCCATTGCCTAGCCCTTACCACTCTTCTGCCTTGGAACCAATACTCAGTATTGATTTCAAGCCAGAAGGTAAGGTTTTTTTTTTTTTAAACAACAACAACAACAAATAAATAAAAAATAATAAAAAACTACAGACTAGTGAACTTTATTTTGTTTCATAGAAAATTCTAGCATTCCAAGTTAGACCTCCACGGTTTTTTCTCTTAGGGATAAGTTTATAATTGCCAATTAAAAAGGGTAAGTTCATAATTGCCAATTAAAATATACTTGCCATACAGAATTCTACTAGATAATAAAGGATTTAAAGACAAGATTCTTTGTTATAATAACTGATATTTACATAGTGCTTTCTGTTTTGCAAAAAATTTTACAAATAGTATTTCATTTGAATCTCACAATAACCCTGGGGTGTAGGTACTATTTTTATTCCTAATTGATAGATGGGGAAATTGAGGCAAAAGAGGGTATGTGACTTGCCCAGTATCAGACAGCTAGAAAATCTGGGTCTTCCTGACTCCATGTTCAAGCTTTTAGCCATTGCACTGTCTAACAGCTTATAATTTTGAAGAACTGGTTTGGCTCCTGAACATCTGCAGAAGAAAGTAGAGATCCCAAGGAGCCTGCATGGCTTAATCAAGAACAAGTCATTCCAGATGAATACTATTTCCTTTCTTGGCAAGGTTACTAAACTGCTTCATCAGGGGAATGCTATAGATATATATCATTCCCCAAAATTTCAGCAAAGCTCCTGATGAAGTTTTCTGTTTTTTCTTATGGAAAATATAGAGGGATATGACCTTTCTCTTGTTGCTGATTTATTGCACTCATATATGGAAGTCTGGTGATGAGTTATTGGATCTGAGGACTTTTGTAGCCATGGAGAGTGAGAATCAACCTGCTAGGGAGACGACTGGCTATATATATATAAAGAGAGATTGAGATAAGAAGGACATGAAAGGTTGGGACCATCATGGCTTAGAAGGACTGAGCAGAAGACTCACATCACCATTATTGGGGGCTATGAAGTTTGTTTATTATGACAAAGAGAAAGACTTTTATAGAGAGTAAAATATTAATTATTACAACATTCTTGGGTGGGGGGTATTACTTTCCCACAGGCTTCATACATGAACATTACCAGAGTTTCTATTACAGATGTAAGTAGAGAAACAGTGATTGCTAATCTTACTGAAAGGCAGGTTTGGTATTTTCAGGCATGATGTTATAAGGACTCCTTTGCTCTTCAGATTGAGGGGTGACTCAGGGTTTAATGCTGACCGTTGGCCAACAGCAGCAGTGCCTTTGTATGAACAATTGGGGCTTTGCCAGTAGTCTCAGGAAAGCATGGACCTCATATCTGACTTTGTGTGACCCCATCGGGTTTTTTTTTTTTTTTTGCAAGGGTACTGGAGTGCTTTGAGATTTCCTTTTCCATTTCATTTTATAAATAAGGAGAGTCAATTAGGGTTAAATGACTTGTCTAGGATCACATAATTAATGAGTGATACCAGATTTGAACTCAGGTCTTTCTAATACCAGACGTAGGGCTCTGTCCACTGTGCCACATCGCTGTGCTGAGATATGAACTAGATCATTGTAAAATTAGATGATTTTGGTTGGATTTAGGTTAATGTAATGGGGGAGCTAAAGCTCAGAGAAGGAAAGTGACCTAGCCCATGTCATCATGAAGACAAGAAAAGCCTCTTAGTTTCCTGTTTGCTGTTCATACTCTTCCCACTAATCTCTGCTACTTCAGAATTATACAATAAGTTAATTATGAAGTTTTATGATGAAATCCCAGCTTTACTCACTTGCCTGTTTCTTTTCCCCAGTCTCCCTCTCAGATGCACACCATTTCCTGGAACAGTGTGAAAGTCAGATCACTACGTAACTAATGGAACCAAGCCCCAACCTTTTCCCAAGTCATCATTTTGTTGGCAGAGTTCCCTCCTATGGGAGCTGAGGATGACCCCAGGGAACTCGATCTCTTGATCATAGCTACTGGTTTAGTTAATTTTTTATAAAGTTAGAAAATCTTAGAACTGAATGCATTTGGCATCTCTTCTGGTTAGAAATGAGTCCTTTCATGTAAGGAAGACTTTGGCTGTTGGCTTGGCTGCCTCTGGAAGTTTTTGCTGTTTTCTAGGGGCAGGGAGACCAAAGAATTGGCAGGAAGATCTTGAGCCAGAACCTGGGTAATTCATCTTTTAAGGGAGCTGAGTTTTCTTGTTTTCAGAGATCACAGAAAATTTGGGATTACAGTCTGGGGAGGGAAGGTACCAGTTATAACCTGGGATTGAGCAAAAACAAGAAGATGTGTGGCGTTATGGGGAAAGAAAACAGGTAGTAGAATGGGAATTGTGAATGGGCATTTTTTGGGATAGGGGACATAGCTAATGGGAGAATTGTTTTTGCTCTGTTATACAAATTTGTAATAGGTTTTGCTGTATTTATTTCCTCAGTGAGTGTGGGAGGAGCATATGAGATAGAATTCAGACATAAAGAAATAAAACTGCATAAACCCCCAAGAATATATGGTTTTCTTCTTATCAATGCCTTCCTTGGAGCGTAGATGCTTTGAATAAAAGAATATGGACATAAATCTGGAAAGAAGTCTCTAATGTCAAAAGTTGTGAGTGAGGAAGAGACAGCTTTTCAGAAATGGGGAAGAGGCTTTGAGTTTAATTTTCATTTTATAGCTTCATTAGTTTAGGCTATGTTCATATAGGAAGAGAATAGAGAACTAGGATGATTTTTCTTCTTTTTTTTTTTTTTGTTGCATGTACTTTACCCTGGTCAGACCACCTTTGAAGTATTGTATACAAGCCACAGAGCCAAAACTGGAAATCGCATTGACAAACTGAAGGCAAGGATGGTGAGTATAATTTTTGGAAGCCCCTCAAAATTCTTTATTTTTGAGAATTTTATTAATTAATTTATTTGTTGGTTACATTAAAATTCCCAGATTTTGCCTTCCATTTCTCCCCTCCATGCCCTAGAGAAGGTATTATTTGCATCACCCCCCAAATGTGTATGTATATATATATATATATATATATTATATATATATAAATTATGTCTTTCATGTTTCTATTTATCAGTTCTTTCTCTGGAGGCAGATATTATAAATTATTCTTCAAACATTAATTTCATAGCTGTATATACTGTCATTTTAGTTCTACTAATTTCACTTTTCATAATAATATACAGGTTTTTCCATAATTTTTGGAAATTAACCGGTTTATCATTTCTTAAGGTGTAGTAGTATTCCAACAGAATTATATGTCACAACTTGTTTAGCTATTCCCCAATTCATAAGCATCCTCTCAATTTTCAGTTTTTTTGACACCACAAAAAGAGCTGTTATAAATAGTTTGGTGCATATAGGTTCTTTTTCTTTTTCCCTGATCTCTTTGGGAAATGGACCCAATTGTGTTATTGCTGGGTGTAGGGGTATATATAGTTTTCTAACTCTTGGCATATTTCCAGATTGCACTCCAAAATGGTTAGATCAGTTTGTAGTTCTACCAACAGTGTATTAGTATCTCCTTTTATCATAAGAAATGGTGAGGATTTTGGAAATTATGCCATATGAGGATGGATTACAAATTTTTTAATCTGTAAAAAACGAGACTAAGGGACAATGTATGACAGCTCTTTTAAAATATTTGAAGAGATGTCTTGTAAAAAAACAATTTGATTTGCTCTATTTGGCCTTGGAGGACAGAAAGAAGAACAATGCCTGGATGTAGCTAAGAGAATGATTCTAGCTGAATTTTGGGGAATATTGCCTTATTGTGGGAGCTATAGCTAAAAAAAAAAAGTAGAATTAGCTAGAATTTCAACTGTGATTCTATACAAAATATATTGCTAAAGGATCAGGATAAAAATTGTAAACAAAATATATTGATCATTGTGGAGTTATTGGGAATTAAGAAGAAAATTTACATTAAAAATAAAGAATTCATGGTATTTGTTTTTTCTTTTGTCTTATTTCAAGTCTAGTAAGTTTCTCTAGATCTGATATGACATGATTGGATTCCATGGCCATAATAAACAACGTGACCCAGTTAATCTTTACAGGACTCTTTCAGGATCAAGAAGCACAGAAAGGATGCTTTGTGGTTTTTCTTCCAATGTATATAGCCACAATGTTGGGCAATGGCCTCATCATCTTGACAGTCAACACCAGCAAGAGTCTGAACTCCCCCATGTACTTCTTCCTCAGTCACCTGTCCCTAATAGAGATCTGTTACTCTTCTACAGTTGTTCCTAAATTAATTTCTGGCTTAATAGCTGAGAACAATACCATCTCTTTGAATGGCTGCATCACCCAGATCTTCTTTTTCCATTTCTTTGGAGTTGCTGAGATCCTCCTGCTCACGGTGATGGCCTATGACCGATATGTGGCCATCTGTAAACCTCTCCATTACATGACCATCATGAGCCGTCCTGTATGTCGTGTACTGGTGTTTAGTTGCTGGATGGCCGGCATCTTTCATTCTGTGATTCAGATTCTCATCACCGTTCAGTTGCCCTTCTGTGGTCCCAATGTCATTGATCACTATTTCTGTGACCTCCATCCCTTGTTCAAGCTTGCTTGTACTGATACTTTTGTGGAAGGAATTATTGTGTTTGCCAATAGTGGTCTCATCACTTTATTCTTCTTCCTCCTCTTGATTTTTTCTTATGTTGTCATCTTGGTTCACTTGAGAAACCAGTCAGCAGAGGGGAGACGAAAGGCCCTCTCGACCTGTGGCTCCCACATCACCGTTGTTCTCTTATTCTTTGTTCCTGCCACTTTTCTCTATTTGAGACCCTCTTCCACTTATGCTGAAGATAAACTTCTGTCTGTGTTCTATACAGTGCTGACTCCAATGTTGAACCCAGTCATCTATACCTTGAGAAATACAGAAGTGAAGAATGCTATGAGGAGGTTGTGGAGGAAAAAATGAATTTGGGTGGGAAATGAAAATGGATTTGTGAAGACAATGAACACTGACTCTCAGGGTAGTGGTTATGGAGGTATATGTACATATATGTATTACACATACATTTATACATAAATACTTATGAATTTGATTCAGGAGAGGATATAGCAACAAAATCAAACATGAGGAAAAAGATTAGTATGTTTACAATGGAATGATCTGAGGAAGAATTGTCTAGTGGAAAGCATGATGGATTTGAAATCTAAAGATGTCTCTTATCTATTTCCTCATCTGAAATATAAGCCCTTAAAACTAGATAATTTCTAAAGTCCCATCAGCTTTTCTGCTATGTCATAAACTGTCCTAGGTGCTGAGAATTCAATGACAAAAATCACACAGCTCTATGTTTTCAAGGGATTTACATTCTACTTTTTTGACACATAGAATCATAGGATAATACATCTGGAGCTGGAAGGATATCAGAAACCACAGAATCCAATCCTTTCATTTTACAAATCAGGAAACTGAGTCTTTGGAAGGATAAATAGGTTTTTGAAAATTTCAAAATTAGTAGCATCAAAAGTAAGATATAAACCATGATCTTCTGATTCCAGAGCCATGATTACAAATAGATAAATTTAGGATTTAGAAAAAAATAAATACATAGCTATTTGGGTAGAGTCACTAATAATTGAGAAAGAAGATACTAGGATCCTCCTTGAGCTGCACCTTTTGATCTGGGCTGGTTTTACAAATAGGGTAAAGAAATAACATCCAAGGTGATGTAGTTTAAGAGATATCAAGCAAACCTCCTCTGAGGACTTTATTTGGAAGAGTTATTTGCTCTATCTGAGGGGTAAAGGGCTTTCAGTTCCTTAGTAGTGAATACCAAAAAATCAATGTCAACAAATAGAGAAGTCTTGGTGCCTTGGTGATTTCAATCCCCAACACAGCTATAATGCCTTCGTGTGTTTTATAAATGTTAGAGATTATTTTTATTGCTATTATTCTAATAGGTGGCCTTAACCATAATACTCTATCTCCTGTTTCTAGGGGTTTTGTTTTGTTTCCTAGTCCTGGATGGTTTTCCTTGTTCACCTGGGTTTCTTAATGCATTACCCCAGAGTGGGGAGGGAAGAAGTGCTTACTTTGGGTGGCTGGACAGAGGAGTGGGACATGCAAAAAATGTCCTTGGGCACTGGGAAAAGGAGGATATCTTAGGTCTATTGAAAGTTTGATGGAATTGAACAATTCTGACTAGGCATGGGTTGTCTCCTCAGACAAAGGAAGTCTGGAGAGCATTCTTGGATTGCTGGACCATTCAGGCAGAATCAGATGGGAATTGGGCTAGGAACCCCATTTGCGCAGTGAGGAGTAATGAATCTGGAATAAACTTGGAGATGTTTTGGGGCTGGTGAAATGCTGACATGGGGGTGGCAGAGATTTTCAGAATTATTTCAGAATTCTAGGATATTTCAATCCTAGAGATAGATGAAGATTAAACATAGGGAAGATGGTCAGCAACACTCAAGGAAAAAGTGCAACAAAAAAGATAAAAAGGAGTTTATATGAAATTCCCAGAGCCATCTCTTAATATTAGATTATGATCCTGGGATAGTTTACTCAGATAGAAAAAATTCAAAAGAAGATATTTACAAATTACTCTTGTCTTAGATGGGCAGTTCTTCTTCTTGATAGGAGTGCCATGGTTTGGCCAAGGTTTGTTTCCACAAAGAACAGATTTGTGAATACAAAACAATTTTGGAATGAGAAAGAGTGTACATATGCTGCCCTTTGGCTATCAGAGGTGGAAAAGTTTGTTTAAAAAAGAACTACAAGAGGAAAAGAAAATAGTGGAGTAGTGCCCATTAAGGGAGGTCCCAATGGGACAGGGGATTGGATTTGCTAATGCTCCCCTGAGTGGTTCTGAAATTAGAACCTTCAAGTGAGAGATGAAAGATCTCAAAAAAATGATCCAGAAGGGCAGGGCCAGATCAGGGCAAGCTTCTATGAGAACTTGGGATAATGAGCATCGCAGACCAGTGAGGGCTGAGTGAGGGGTGAATAGAAATGTCCTCTCCAAGATCCTAATTATGATTACAATGATCCAGTCCATCAGGAAATATGAGATATCTTAGAATAATTATTATTCAGTGCATAAGAACAGTTGTGTCCCAGAATCAGGACCTGAATGAGGTGTTTGAAGTCAAAAGGGAGAGAGATGAGACCTCCACTGATTTTTTAAACTCTAGCCTAGATGTGATTAATCCCTGGCCAGATATTAGTAGAAAGCTCCAGAAAGTGGAAGATTGGGCAAATGAGCCATTAGATGAGCTCTTACAGCAAGCCCAAGAGGAATTTGTGACAGTGAAAGAGAAACTATGGCAGGAAGGACAGACTAGTAGTAGAATGATTCCCAGAAAGAAAGGATGGAACAATGAATTTGGAAGGTCTCCAGAGGCCATGGACGTGTCTCTCTTATATGCTATAGCTGTGGAAAAGCAGGGCATTTGGGAAAGGATTGTCCCAAACAACAGAGAGAGCAGAAGATTCTCTCTCTTACAGAGACTGATGACCCAAGGAGTCAGAGATTCTCTGATGACTTTCACCCAGATTTCTTGATAACATTGAAAGTGGAGGATCAGGAAGTGGAGGTTACCTTCCTGATAGATATGAATACCTCTAGGCTGTCCCTTATTGTGCTCGCCCCAGGGGTTAAGCTTTGTAAAGTGAAACTTATGGCGACTGAGGCAAAAGGAGAAAATTTTCCTGTCTGTAATCACCCAACAAATAGTAGTGAAATATGAGCAAGAGAAAATATCAGGGAAATTACAATTTTCAAAGAAGAAATCTTCAGATTCCATAAGGTGGGACTCAGAGGGAGAAGAGAAATTCTCAGAACTGAAGAGGGCTTTACAGTCCTACTCAAGGATACCAAAGTATGAAGTCTTGTTTAGAAAAAGATGACCTAGTTCTGACATCAGATTCCAATCTGAACCTTGCAATGTTTCTATGGGGAACTGGGAAGGAGTGTCCAGAGGAGATTACCAGATTAGAGTGAGGGAGGATTTGCAAGAGTCTCCTCTACCTGGGCAAGTGAACCTATTTATAGGCGAGTCCTCATGAGCCTTAGATGAAAAAAGAAGAAATAGATATGCTGTAATTGCTGGAAACAAAGCTGCTCTAGTGGATAAAGGCTGCTCTCCAGAGGCCTGGCTAGCCCAGACATGTGAATTATAGACACTCAACCAGGCTTCAAAGACACCAGAAGAGAGAGGCCCAATTTCTAGTAAAGGGAAAGAATTAGCTCATGTGGAATTATTGAATCAAATATTAATGGACTTTCTGAGGCCAAAAAAATGTGGAAGAGACCTGGAAAACAACCAAGTAGATTGGTAACTGAAGGTTAGAATTTATTGAGTGCTAGCTAAGTGAGGTTTTTAATGATGTATACTTAAGGTCCTGCAGAAACAGTTATAAGAAGGGTCCACCAGTTTTAATTGACCATGATTAGAGCTTGAATCTTAGGCTCAGGATCATGGCCTAGAGGTTTCCGCACCACTTATAGAAGCTGGGGTAGAGAAATCTACATGCAACCGTGTTGTTACTTATGTGCTCATAAATATTGTTGAAATCTGCCTTGCAAAATATTTTAGCAGGAAAATCTCAAGGATCTCTGCAAGCAATGTGGAGTAGAGGGAGAAAGTTTCCTGAGAAGACCCATCTTGTCT
The DNA here is from genome assembly GCF_027887165.1 of Monodelphis domestica. NCBI lineage: Eukaryota > Metazoa > Chordata > Mammalia > Didelphimorphia > Didelphidae > Monodelphis > Monodelphis domestica. The sequence goes on along the minus strand of NC_077232.1, from coordinate 27,025,179 downwards.
GTCAGAAGATGGTTTCTAAAGCTAAAGTTTGTTGGTTATGGAAATGCTACATAAGGGCAAGGAAGTCTAATGCTTAATCATTATTATTAATTGTTATTATAGAGAAGAAACTGAGGCAAGTGAGAATAACACATCTCTGAAATAAAAAAGGGAGATTTTTTTTTATATAAAAGAAACACAGTTTTGTAGACATTTTAAGATACCTCAACAGTGTATTTTAGAGACCAAGGAGTAATTCAATTCCATTATTCAGCTGATAGCTACATACTGTTATCAGACCACAAGAATGTTAGTAAGCTAACATTAGGGCTACAATGTCTGGACATATTAGAGATGTTATTTCTCCCTCCCTAAAAATAAAACGAAAGTAAACTACAACGATTACTAGTTCTTGCTTGAATTGTCTAAGGTGAAATAGAATTTAAGTGTATTATCCTCAGAGTGAGTTTGCACCCCATTTCTTCAGACCCCAGTTAGATTTAGCACTTCCCCTTAGAATAAAACTTCCCCCCCTTTTCCAATAAAACATTTGACCCTTCTGTTCTAAAATTCAAAGACTTTTGGTGGCTTCTTTTTTGTCAACTTTATTTATTTATTTTTTTACTACATTAAGTTAAGCAATAAGACAACATAGTAACCTTTCATTAGCAAAGATCAAGACAGAATGCCTCTCATTGCCCTACAGGGAATAAATGAGATGCTTCCACAGAAATATGCACAGGATTTGGCTAGAGTCACCTAAAAGCATTTAAGGAGAAGTACAACTTTGTTGGGCTAAATAATCCACCATTCTGAGTTAACAGCTTTTGGTTTCCAAAATAATAGCTAATAATAGTCCCAGTAATATTCAATTCTACTGTAGGCATAGACAGTGAATGAGTAAGTCTGGATATAGGTTATAGTCTGGGAATAAATCCAAGGAGAATGAGTGATAACAAGGAACATGAAGGCTGGCTTCAGGACACAACAAGAATAAGGAGGTCCCCATCCAAAGACTCAGTAGCTTTCTTATCCTCTAAAGAACATTGTGAAGAGTGAACCAAGCTTTATTTGTCTATCAATTTGTCACTTTTAAAATTAATCAGTCAAAAACTTAAACACTCCTACTTAACACTAAGTAAGAGAGTTTGTAAGTCATTTACCAAAGTGGGTGACAACTCCAGAGCACTGCTCTGCCCCTGGGCAATGCTAGGCAAAAGACTGAAATTGTTTCCCCTAAAGTAGAGGAAGGGATAGGAAGTGATGTGAAAAAAGGACTATAAAAAGTCCTAAACTTTCTGTCGAGGGACTTTTGGAGCTTAGACCTTGGACTTTGACTCTTGGACTGCTTCTTGGAGGACTGTTCCTGGAACTTCTCCTTTGGACTTCAGTGTTGAAGGACTCTACCTTGGGACTTGGCTTTTGGTTTTCTCCTTTGGAGTTTGTCTTGGGTGGGTGAGTAGCTGGCTTTCTTTTCCTGGCTTCTGGAGAGATTGGTTCTGGAGATCTTTGCTGTGGCTTTGGAGGAGGCTGTGTTGCTGAAACTCTAGCTGAAGACACCAATGGATGTAGGGAAGCTCCTATGGGGCTGAGCCTCATTTCACCAGAGAAGGACTAGTAGGCTTGTTAAAACCTGCCTCTTTAGCTACCTTTTCCATTTTTACTCTTTCTACCACTTTGTATATAAAACTCCCAAAAGTCATTTTTGACTTAAGTTATAATATCTTTAAACTGATGACCACAATATTACTTTAGAATTCTCATATTTATAACATAAAACATAAATTTAATTTCTTTCAACATGTACAAAATGAACTTATCTCACTGTCCCAAGCCTAGTCATGTGTCTGATAAGATGAATCCGACAGGAGGAAGAGAGGGGAGTGGGAGAAGGTCTTCTGTGATAAGAAAATCTTATAAATTGGTTCTTTGAATCCAATGCACTGGCATCTCTGTGCATTCAAAGCCAGAGTTGTCCCCTACTGCAAAAGGTACAGTGTTGTCTGTCATACTTTGGTCTTCTGACTCTGACTCGGAGACTTTGTGTTCATTGAAGTGGAGGGGTCCATTGTTCATGACTCTCATTCCATATAATCTCAGGTCTTCACACATTTACCAATCATACTTGCCACATCTTAAATACCAGGAAGCCCCTCTATTTCCCTCATTACTGCTAAAGCCTCCCTCTTTCAGGTTGCCTTCCATGTATTCTGTTTGTATCTTGCAAGTTAAAGCACATAGTGTCTCCCCTGTTAGGATGTAAGCTCTTAGATGGCAGATATTCCTTTTGTCTATCCTGAGATTCTCAGAACTCAGCACAGTGCTTGGCACATAGGAAACACTTAATAAATGCTTATTGATGGATTGGTTACTCTAGATCTAGGAAGCATTAGATTTAGGCCAGATGGCTCAAACTTCTTCAGGGCAGGTGGATTCCATCTAATTTCTCACTTATCTAGGATTTCTTCTCCTACTAAAGTTCTTTCTATTTCTGACATTCTGTGTTCTCTATTCTTTGGTCTCTTCTACCTCTGATATTCTGTATTCTAAAATGCCTTCTATTGCTAACATCTTTAGATCTTCTGAGTTATTCAGATGCATTTATGGAGGATCAGTCATTTTGGGCTGTGATAGAAGTGAAAGAAATATGGTGAGGAGTCACTTTATGTGGGTGAAAAAATTTAATTGATGAAAGGCACTACTCTCTCACCTTTCTTGAATTTGTTTCTATGGAAATTGTCATGAAGCTCCTCTTACCTGCCCTTCTGATGGTCCAATAAATGTGCCCAAGGAAGGGTGATTTATAGGATATTAGAGCTGGAGGGAACTTCAGAGATTCTATAGCCCATTTTGCAGATGAAGAAACTGAGACCCAGGGAAGGGATGGGAAATATCAAGGATCATATATGTGCATTACAGTGCTAAGGTTTGAACCCAAATTGCTTGGTTATTAGTCCTGGGCTTTTTCTGTCATGAACATGTATCAGTGGGAATAAATAACTTCTACTAATACTATTGAACATCTTTCTTATTTATATTATTTCTATAGGATCTATTAATTGCCTAATCTGTAAAAAAATCTGTAAAAAGAAAAGAAAGAAAAGAATCAAAAAGGAAGTTCAGAAGCAAACATAAACAAGCAGGATGGCTGTAAAATACACTTTATATTTATTGTATATAGTTTTAAAGCTAACTGCATGGAATAGAGATTTGTTTTTTCACATATAATCATAACTTCTCTCTATTCTTTTGTATATGGAAATGCTATTTAAATTCAGAATAAAAAACATTAAATTAAAATAAAAAAAGGTATCTACTATCTCCCACAGTAGATACCATTTCTCCTACAAAGAGTGAATCAAATGGCTTGTTTTTCTGTTAGTTATTTCTGAAAAGAGGTGATACAAGAAAGAATCAGAATGAGTAAAGAGGTAATAAAACTATCTCTTTTCACAGATGTTATTATGATAGATTGATAATTATGGAGCTTCAACTAAAAATTAGTTGAAACTATCAATAATTTAAGGAAAGTAGCAGGATTTAAAATAAACCCATATAAATTATCATTATTTCTACTTATTACCAACAAAGTCCTTCAAGAAGAGATAGTAAGAGATAACTGTTAGCCCATTGCGCTTTTAGATCTTGATACTATATAGTCTTATAGGATTGATAAGAACTCAGTATTTCTTTTTAAAAATTTGTATTAAAGTTTCATTTTTTACAGTTATATGAAAAATAATTTTTATAATGAAAGAAAAAGCTTTGAGTTCCATATTATCTCCCTCTAAGACTACCCTCTCCCTTCTTCAAAAGGCAATCAATTTTCTATAGGTTGTACGTGAGTTGTCATACAAAACATTTTTTCACATTAGTCGTGTTGTAAGAGAAGACACAGACCAAAAAACAAGCAAGAAAAAAAGGAAAAAATTAAAATATGTTATTTGCATTCCGATGTTATGAATATTTTCCCTGGTGGGTATATAGCATTTTTTATAAGTCCTTTGAAATTGTTTTGGATCATTCTATTGCTGAAAAGAGCTACGTCACTCAGAATTCATTATAAAATATTGATTTTACTGTGTATAATGTTCTCATAGTTATGTTGTTTGACTTCGTATCAGTTCATGTAAATCGTTCTAGTTCTTTTTGAGTGAAACTCCTTGTCATGTCTTATAGCACAATCTCATTCTATCATAATCATATATCACAACTTGTTTAGTCATTCCTCAATTGATGGGCATCCCCTCAATTTCTAATTCGTTGCCACCACAAAAAGCTGTTCTAAATATATTTTACAAATTTAAATCCTTTTCCTTTGTTTTTTTAATCTCTGAGATACAGACCTAGTAGTGGTATTTCTGGGTCACAGGTATGCCCTATTTTATAGCCTTTGAATATTATATGAATTCAGGATTTCTAGGAAATACAACATTTAAGGTTTTTTTCATTCCCCATGCCACAGCTTATATGAATGGAGAAAGAAGTTCCTTCTTAGTCTTTTGACTCATTTTCAGTTGGGCCCATCTTTGGATGATGACATGAACCACAGATTCTGAATTCCAGTCCTGCTTAGGGATTAGGTCTTGGGATCTAGTATGACTTGGAATTCATGAAAATTGATGATTTCCCTTGTCCCATTTACTGGCAGGGGGTGTTGAATGATTTTAGCATTGAGTAGTCCATCATGAAGTAAGCAGATCCCACAGCTATTGTTTGCAAAGATCTTTTCTAGAACCCTGATACCCTGGTATGGTGAAAGTAATATTAATTCAGACTTTGTTAAGCTAGGATTCCTCACACCTAAAATCAGAGTTATTTCTGAGACTCAATTGTCTGAGATCCTATCACCACTGACACATCTTCCTATTTGGATAGATGTCTAAAAGAACTTCATCATCTGTAAAGTGAGGTGGAGAAGGAAAATGGCAAACCATTCCAGCATCTTTGTCAAGAAAAATCCCCAAAGGGGCCACAACTGAAAATGACTGAACAACAAGGTTACATAAAAGAAGTTAGTCCACAATGAGTCAGTGCCTCTCAGACTTGATGGATATCTATAATTTCTGAGTCACTCTCCTTGATCACATGCAATTCTGTGTGGAGAAGAGGGGGGGGGATGCATCTATTTGAACCACTGCTGTCTCCTTGCTGAATTTCAATTCAGAGTCATGGTTAATGAAACCTTTTTATTAACTATTAGATTGTCTCTGAATGCCTCTTTTCTTTCTAATTCTAATTTGAAACTCAACCTACAAGACTCTTCAAGTCAGAAATGATCTCTAAAATCTGCCTTTTATCTACTGATGACTTTGATGGCCAGTTTTCCTTATTGGAGCTTCAGCCCATCACTTGGTATCTCACTTCCCAATTGATGCCCCATTGTTCAATACATGTTCAATACATCAATACATTGGATGGTGTAGAGGTAGACAGACCTCTACACTGCATAAATTCATGGAATTTGGGACCATGATGCTTCAACTCCCTTCCTCACAGCACCATGGTGAGGACCAATAGATAACATGTTTATCAAGGTACTTTATAAATATTAAAGAGCTATGTACGTACATATACACTTATTTCATGGGGCTATTCTGAGGTCAATTCTACAGAAATAAAAGGGCAGTATTTTTAAAGAAGAGAAATGTCCTAGTCTTCAGTGCTAAACTCAATACTTGACATTCCCTGATTGTACTGATCCCAGAACCCTTTTCTGGAGCCCCCCAACCTCCTAACAGGTTCAGTCTGGTGAACTTTTTCAAGGACAGATCATCACCTATGGGTATCAAAAGATATGGCAGATAAGATGTCTAGGCTACTATCAATGATCTTTAGAAGACTGTAGAGAATGGGAGTCTGGCAAGAATGAATAAGGTCAGACATGCTAGTTTAAAAGAAAAGAAAAGAATAAGATCTAAAAAGTGACTGACAAGTGATCTTAATTTTGGTTCTTAGAAAATTCCATCATTTCAAGTTAAAATTGCAAACTTTTTCTCTCTCTGGAGGATTAGTTTATAATTGCTGATTAAAGAGGGTAAGTTCATAATAGCCAATTAAAATATACTTGGCATACAGAATCCTAGTAGATAATAAAGGATTTAAAAAAAGGATTCTCTGTCATAATAGCTGGTGCTTATGTGGTACTTTCTGTTTTGCAAAATGCTTTACAAATATTATTTAATTTGAACCTCACAACAACCCTGGGAGGTAGGTACTATTATTATTCCTAATTGATAGATGGGGGAATTTAGGCAAAAGAATGACTTGCCTAGGATCACACAGCTAGAAAACCTGGGTCTTCCTGATTCCATGTCCAACCTTCTAGCCACTGCACCATCTAATTGCCAGTAATTTTGAATAACTGGACTGAACAATTCCAGAAGAAAGTAGAGATCACCAGAAGCTAGCATGGCTTGATCACAAATAAGTCATTCCAGGTGAATGGTATTTCCTTTCTTGACATGATTACTAAACTGCTACATCAGGGGAATGCTGCAAATATCATTCACAAAAATTTCAACAAAGCTCCTGATGAAGTTTCCAATGCTATTCTTATGGAAAAGATAGAAGGATGTGAACTTTTGGTTATTGCTGATTCATTGCAATTGAGTCTGACTCTTTGTGACTCCATTTTTTTGGGGGGCAAAGGTACAGGAGTGCTTTGGGATTTCCTTCTCCAGCTCATTTTACAAATGAGGAAACTGAGGGAAATAGCTTAAATGACTGACCTATGATAACATCATTAATGAGATTTGAACTCAAGTCTTCTTAATTTCAGGAATAGGGCTCTGCCCACTTTGCCACATCACTGTGGTTAGGTATGAACTAGATGGTAATAAAATTAGATGATTTTGGTTGATGGGGGAGCTAAAATATAGAGAAGGAAAATGACCTAGCCAACATCATCATGAAAGCAAGAAAAGCATCTCAGTTTCTTTTTTACTGTTCATACTCTTCCCATTAATCTCTGCTACTTCAGAATTATACAATCGGTTAATTATGAAGTTTTGCGATGAAATCCCAGGTTTACTCACTTATCTATTTCTATTCCCCAGTCTTCCCTTCACATGAACATCATTTCCTGGAACAGTGTGAAACTTAGATAACTAATGGAAGCAAACCCCAACCTTTTCCCAAGCCATCATTTTGTTGGCAGAGTTCCCTCCTATGGGAGCTGAGGATGACCTCAGGGAACTTGATCTCTTGATCATAGCTACTGGTTTATCCCATTTTTTATAAAGTTAGGAAATCTCAGAACTGAGGTTTTACATTTAGCATCTCTTCTGGGTAGGTATAAGTCCTTTCATGTGAGGAGGACTTTGGCTGTTGGCTTGACTGCCTCTAGCAGTTTTTGCTGTTTCCTAGGGGCAGGGAGACCAAAGAATTGGCAGGAAGATCTTGAGCCAGAACCTGGGTAATTCATCTTTAAAGGGAGCTGAGTTTTCTTGTTTTCAGAGATCACAGAAAATTTGAGATTACAGCCTGGGGAGGGAAGGTACCAGTTATAACCTGGGATTCAACAAAAACAAGAAGATGGATGGTGTCACAGGGAAAGAAAGCAGGGTAGTAGAATGGGAATTGTGAATGGGCATTTTTTTGGGGGGACAGGGGAAATGACAAATGGGAGGATTTGTTTTGCTCCATTATACAGATTTGTAATCAGTTTTTGTCATATTTATTTCCTCAGTGGGTGTGGGAGGAGCATATGAGATAGAATTCAGACATTAAAAAAAAAACCTGCAAAAACCCCGAAAGATATATGGGGGTTTTCTTCTTATCAATGACTTCCTTGAAAGTGATGCTTGAAAGTGGAATCTTTGCATCAAGGCATGTGGACAATTTAGTGATTTTATTTGCATAATTCCAAATTACTTTCTCAGATGATTCTGTGGATTCACAGCTCTACTAACAATGCATTTATTCATGTCTTCCCACAATGCCTCCAAAGGTGATTTGTTTTTTCATCTTGTGTCATCTTTGCCAATTTACTCCAGTAAAATCTTGGGGTTTTAAAATATTTTCATCTTTCTTAGTTATTAGTGATTTGGAACATTTTAATGAACACCTTGTAGCTCTTTTTTCGAGATCTTTGTTCACATCCTTTGGCCATTTATCTACCAGTTATTGGTTATTAGTATTATGAATATCTGTTACATATACACTTAAAATATATTTGTTTGATAATTCTCATTTGACAGTTGCTAACTAAAACAACCTTCCTGATATCCTGATTTCCTCCTATAGGGAGTCTGTGGAGCATCTGTTAATCAAATATCCAAGCTATTGTTGGTCTGTTTTCCCCTTGTGATCATTGCAAAGAGGAAGGATTTAATCCTACTAGAACTCTTGTTACTATATATTTCCTCCCAAATCTGTTCCCCCTCACCTTGATATTTGTAAATAACATATCCCTCCTTTTTATAGATTAAACAAACTCTTATATTCCACCTTAGAATCTATACTAAGTATCCATTTCAGGACAGAAGAGTGGAAGGGCTAGGCAATGGGGGTTAGGTGACTTGCCCAGGATCATAGAGCTAGGAAGTATCTGAGGTCAGATTTGAACCCAGGATTTCCCAACTCCAGACATGGCTCTCTATTTACTGAGCCATCTAGCTGCTCCAAATGCTTATTTTGAAAAAGATTGCTTTCAACAAATTTTACTTAGAATAATATTGTTTGATCCTCATATTTTTTTTCATATTTTGCGGATTTTATTACCCCATTTTACTGTTGGAAAACTGAGACTAAAAGATTAAGTACCTTGCCAGCATCACATAGCTAGCAAGTATCTGAAATTGAATTAGAAACTGAATCTTACCATTAGATCACTGATATTTCTACCACTTGTCCTCTTGGTATTTACCTTGGAGAAATTCTCAGTACATTAGCATAAAAACTCCTAGTGGATCTTAGACTTTTCTCCTTTCTCCCTTCCCTTCTTTTTTTGTTTTTGCCTCTCCTTAAGAGATTGTCTTGGAATATTTAAAGATGAAGACAACTCCACAGTTTTTAAAAAACACTGGTATAAAATTTACTTTGAGTAAAAAATATTTAAATGTTTATAAAACTTTTAAAGGGTTTAAAAACCGGACACATAGAATCTACTACGTACCAGGAACTTTACAAATATTACCTCATTTAATTTTTATAAGAAACCTTGGAGAAAGGTGATACATTTTTTCTTATATGATCTCCTAAATTTTCTTTCTTCACCCCCTTTTTTGGGGAGTCTAATTACTGTAAATCAATTCTCTTTATTCTATCTTCTAGTTCCATCATCCTCACTTGTAAATAAAGCTGTGAAGTCTTTGTCTACATGGGTTCTTTGATTTTCTTTCACTTACAGTTTCAGATATTTGACTTCCACCAAAATAATATTATTGCAGAGAAAATCCATATTATTATAAAAAATTTCTATAGCACTCTCCAATTATTGTTATTTTTTTGGTTATATACTTTAGGGAAGAATTCATGCCAGATCTCTTAATAGATTCTAAAAAAGTTTATTGGACAATCTGAACTTTTATTTAAAGTTACCATTTTAATTTTGTTGTTGATTGTTAATTCATTAATTTTTCCTCTTTGTTTCTTCCCCTTGGGTTATTTAATATATAACATATATTAATTGCATTAGTGTTTTTCTCTCCTGTCCTTGCTATTTATTTGCCAGTTTCTATTCTTTTTTTCTGAGAGAGTAGTGTCTTCCTAACCTTGTTGTCCCCTTCTTCTTCTCTACCATTCCCTTAAATATACATGATGACCTCAAAGTCTTAGTGAAATTTTAAGCTTTAATATTTTAAAACTTCAATAAGACTTTTAAAAGCTTTAATATCCTAAAATTGCCCAGACTTTTGAGACTCCATGTATATGTGTATAGAGAACAAAGTACAAAGCTTGGAAGGTGATAAGTCTTTTTTGCATTTTCCCCTTGTTCATGATGCCATATAAATATGTGTGTATACATGCACACATATATTTATATATGTTTATATAAATGCATGTGTATGGGTACCTACATATAAATATATAAAATATATATATAATACTTGTTTATGTGATACATATATAATATTAGATAGAGAACTGAAACTCAGAAAGACTTGAGTTTAAATTCAGTCTCAAACACTAGCTGTATGATCATGGAAAAGTCATTTAAAATCTGCCTGCCTCAGTTTCCTCATTTGTAAAATGAAGATAATATACCACAACTTGTTTAGCCATTCCCCAATTGATATGAATTCTCTCATTTTTGAGGTTTTTGAAATCAGAAAGAGAACTGATTGAAGAATTTGTGGATCATTAATTTGTAGAAAACAGGAGTAAGGGACAACATATGATAACTCATTTAAAATATTTGAAAGATATCATGTAAAAGAAAGATTTGGTTTTCCCTACTTGACCTTGAAGGAGAGAACAAGGAGCAATGCCTGGATGTAGCTAAAAGAATGACTTTAGTTGAATTGTTGGGAGCTATCCCAATGTAGAATTAGCTGCTTCATGTTATTGTACATTCATTCTCACTGGAAGCTCTCTGAGAGACGCTGAATACCCACTTAGTTTGCAAAGGGGATTCCCTATTGGGCATGGGCTAAAGTAGATAAATTCTGAGATCTTTTCCAACTGTCATTCTATACCAAACATTGCTGCAGGATTAGGAAAATATTGAGAATAAAATATATTGAACATTGTGGAGATATGGGGAATTAAGAAAATTTACATGAAGAATAAATATTTACAGTACTTCTTTTTTCTTTTGTCTTATTTCAAGCCTAGTAAGTTTCTCTAGAACTGATATGACATGATTGGATTCCATGGCCATAATAAACAACGTGACCCAGTTAATCTTTACAGGACTCTTCCAGGATCAAGAAGTACAGAGAGTATGTTTTGGGATTTTTCTGCCAATGTATGTAGCCACAATGTTGGGCAATGGTCTCATCATCTTGACAATCAACACCAGCAAGAGTCTTAGCTCTCCCATGTACTTCTTCCTCAGCCACTTATCCTTAGTAGAGATCTGTTACTCTTCTACAGTTGTTCCTAAATTTATTTCTGGCTTATTGACTGAGAACAAAACCATCTCTCTGGATGGCTGCATCACCCAGATCTTCTTTTTCCACTTCTTTGGAGTTGCTGAGATCCTCCTGCTCACGGTGATGGCCTATGACCGATATGTGGCCATCTGTAAACCTCTCCATTACATGACCATCATGAGTCGTCCTGTGTGTCATGTGCTGGTGGTTAGTTCCTGGCTTGGGGGCATGTTTCACTCTGTGATTCAGATTCTCATCACTGTTCAGTTGCCCTTCTGTGGTCCCAATGTGATTGATCACTATTTCTGTGACCTCAATCCCTTGTTCAAGCTTGCTTGTACTGATACTTTTGTGGAAGGAATTATTGTGTTTGCCAATAGTGGTCTAATTGCTTCATGCTTCTTTCTCCTCTTGGTTTCTTCTTATGTTGTCATCTTGGTTCACTTGAGAAACCAGTCAGTAGAGGGGAGGCGCAAGGCTCTCTCCACCTGTGCCTCCCACATCACTGTTGTTCTCTTATTCTTTGGTCCTGCAATTTTTCTCTACTTGAGACCCTCTTCCACCTTTACTGAAGACAAACTTGTGTCTGTGTTTTATACAATGGTTACTCCAATGTTGAACCCCATCATCTATACCTTGAGAAATGCAGAAGTGAAGAATGCTATGAGAAGGTTGTGGGGAAAAAAATGAATTTGGGCAGGGAATGAAAATGGACATGTGAAGACAATGCACACTGACTCTCAGGGTAGTGTTTTTTATATATTTATGCACATATAATCACCCACATATACACATAAATACTTATGAATTTGATTCAGGAGAGGATATAGAATTAAAATTAATCACAAGGAAGGGAATAGTATGTTTGAAATGGAATGACCTGAGGAAGAATTTTCTAGTGGAAAGTATGATGGATTTGAAATTTCAAGACATCTTTTATACATTTCCTCATCTGAAAAATGAGCACATAAAACCAGATGCTCTCTAAAGTCCCTTTAGTTGTTCTGCTATGTTATACACTATCCTAGGTACTGAAAATGCAATAACGAAAATCACACAGTTTGATGTTTTCAAGGGATTTTACATTCCACTTTGTTGATACATAGGATAATAGATCTGGAGCTCAAAGGATTTCAGAAACCACAGAATCTAAACCTTTCATTTTAGAAATCTGGAAATTGAGTCTTGGGAAGGATAAGTGGGTTTTTGAAGATTTCAAAATTATCAGTGTCAAAACTAAGATATAAACCATGACCCTCTGATTCCAGAGCCATGATTACAAATAGATAAATCTAGGATTTAGAAAAAAATAAATACATAGCTATTTGGGTAGGTCACTAATAATTGAGAAAGAAGATATTAGGATCCTCCTTGAGCTGCACCTTTTGATCTGGGCTGGTTTTACAACTAGGGTGAAGAAAAAACATCCAAGGTTATGTAGTTTAAGGGATATCAAGCAAACTTCTCTGCTCCAAAGTGTACCCCTTGATACTCTGATCCTGAAGCCTAGAATTTTTTCTTCAGGGCTTTATTTTGAAGAGTTATTTGATCTTTCTGAGGGGTAAGGGGCTTTCAGTTCCTTAGTAATGAATACCAAAAAGCCGAGGTCAACAAATCAGAGAAGTCTTGGTGCCTTGGTGCTTCCAATCCCCAATACAGCTATAATACCTTAGTGTGTGATGTAAATGCTAGGTATAATTTTTATTGTTATTATTATGGATTCTGGTCTTAAACATAGTCTCTAGGTATTGGGATTTTTGTTTTGTTGTTTCCTAGTCCTGGATTGCTTTCCCTGTTCACCTGGGTTTCTTAGCTTTCCTGGCTCCCTTTGGGACTTAACTCATATTCTATCTTCTTCATGAGATCTCTCTCAGACCTCATAGCTGCTGGTGACTTCTGCTCTGAGACCACCTTCCCTATATACTGAATAGCTCTTATATGTACTCTTTTTTGTACGTTGTTTTCATTATTAGAATGTAAGCATCTTTAGGATACAGACTGTACTTTGGCCTTTTTTGTATTACCAATGATAGTGCTTAGAGCAGAACTTGTCACATAGGAAGCACAAAATAAATAGTTTTGGACATTATTATTATAGATATTATAATTTTCCTTTTACATATTCAAGATCTGTGCTGCTCATGTAACTTATTTATATTTCCATATATATTATCTAAATCTGATTTGAGGAGAAACATGAATAGTTATCTCTAGAATCTTGCCTACCTCTCTCCATGGGAGACTTGGATTTCTGACTGAAGAGGAACAGGAGATTTGGGCTACTAGATTAATCGCTCTCCTCAGAGAGGGTGTACAAAACAAGAATTATATTTCTCTGCTTCTCAAAGTAATGGCCATCTGGGGGAAATGATTCAAGCTTCTTCCCTGATCACTATCTCTTAAAGAAGGAATACATCTTAGCTTATATTCTAAGGCTTCGTTCCTTTCCACCAGATGGTAGTTACACAAAAGACTATCTAAGTAAATAGCAAATGGGATTCTGGGTAATTATACAGATTAGAATATATTAAAGAATAGGCAGAAGGAATGAGCTCCCCTAGTATGAACAAGATAGTTTATCAAGTACAGACCTTGACCTCATCCAAAGGGAAATTTCTGAAGAGCTTTAGGGAGGCTAGTTGGAAATCAGGGACCTATTGTGGCCCTGATTGCTTTCCATGTTTTCTATTCCCTAAAGTCCTTTTTTCTCTCTCCTCAAGTTCCCTTTGAAGAGAATTTAGAACCAAGCATGAAGAAGTAAAAGGCTAACCTTCTCCAAATATCTCCATTCAACTCTGCTCCTAACCCAGGTGTGGAGTATAAATTAATCACTCTGTCCATCTATTAGAATAGTTTTGTGAAAGGTCCTAGACCTGAGCCCTGGGTTATACATATGGGGAAACAGAGTCAGAAGAAAGAACAGAGATTGTTTGAGTTGTAAATTAAAGATGTTTTATGGGATGACTCCTTGTTGGCCTAGTTTCCATTCCTTATATTTTATGTTTTGCCTCTATAACTTGATACCAGGTGACACTAATGCATAGAATGCCTTCCCTCCATTTATCTGCCATTTATAACACATGTATCTAAGGCTGCATTGGTGAACCTATGGCACACATGCTGGAGGGATTTGCTCCCTTCTGCTTTTTAACCACATCTGAGGTCATTTTTCTCTTCACCCACTCTTCTGCCCAGTAGCCCAATAGGAGCACTTTCTCCCCATTCTGTCTTGGGTAAAGGGACAGCTCATATGGGGCATGAGGGTACAGTTTGAGCACGCAGGCTCTAAAAGGTTCACCATCACTGCTCTAAGGTCTCAGTTTAGATTCCAAATCCCATGCATTCCCCAAAACTCTTTATTGTTAGTGTTACCCAGCCCATGATCCTGTGTAAAGCAGTTTGGGTGGTGAGCATTGTATTATTATTGCTTATATTTAAATAAATTGCTGAACTAGTAATTTAATGTTTTATCAAGCCTAGGAATTTCATGATTTTGTTATATAGTGAAAGTAACTTAACTGGTTATTGGGAAAAGTTTCTTCAGATTTTTCAATAAATAATATTTAATAACATTGGGGAAAGACTCAGAGTCAATTGTTTAATTAATGAGAGAGTGGCTGCCACTTTAGTAACTTATGAGTAAATATTTAAATATAGCACTAGATTATTTTAAAATTTGGGATTATGAAAATGAATACAGTAATAAGTCAAAGAGCAGGCTGAGCGTTCACCAACCTATATAGGCTATCCCTGAATGTGGACAATTCTAAAACCCTGTTATCCTGGCTTACATCCTAGCCTCTAGAAGTGAGAATGTTGGCATTATATTGGAAAAACACTATAAACTAGAGGGAGGTCTCTCAAGAAGAGGATTAAGTTAAGTCTCCTTATCAGGATGAGTATTTGAATGAAAAGAGAATGTTAAAATGGGAAAGAGTCTTAGAACAAAGAGTTTGGGATTTTGAAACTGGAGGAGCTTAATAAAAAATGATGTAAATTGTTTAAGAGACCTGGGAAAAGCATTTTGCCTCATTTAACATCAGATGAGAAATCTGTAGACCAATTCTCTCTGCATTGTTGCCTCAGAGTAACACAGGAAACCCTGAAACTGTAACAGATTTCAGGTCTGATACCCTGCTGTTCACTGTTCGAAGATTCATTCTTCTCAGCCTTACAGTGTTTTCTAGTGAAAGTGGGCTCTAGAGCAGACCAGAATTCATGGATCTGTACTTTATAAAGACAAACTTTCCCTCATCTCTGAGAGTGCTTTGTTCTATTGTGATCTTTGAATGGGCAGGTAGGCTTGAGTTCATTTCTGAGAGGGAAGACTGAGAGGAAGGAATGGGGACTCCAGGAGTTGAGCAGCCACAATAGTAGAGGAGTCAGTGTCACCATTCTTACCCAGGACTTGAACTTAAATAGAAAGAGTCAATCCCACAGGGGGCAACAAGTGAAAGGAGATACTAGAAGCACAAATGAGTTTCAAAAGAGGAAGAAGAAATCAAGGTAGGCCTTTGGACTCCTACAAGCATCTTAGGACAGAGGACTAGAGTGAAGCTGCCAGGTTTACTTACTACTTCAAGGAATCTGGGAGGTTCTAAAAAGTCTTTTTTTCTCCCCCTTTCCCTTTCTTTCCCTGTCCTGTAACAGGAACAGTCATATATTTTACTTCCTTCTTTTGTCTTAGTGTTTCCTGAATCTTGATTTTGTCTCCAATATATAGAAATCAGGAATGATCTGTAAATAAACAAAATTTAAATTAAGGCTGAGAGGAAAATTCTATTAGGGATTTCCCCACGTGTGGCCCCTGAGCTGGCACAATAATATTAATAACTTTTTATCTACTTAAAACTCCATAATTTTAGAGAAAGGGGCCACATGGACCTGCACGCCATTTTATTTCTTCTAGAGTAGAAGTAAGTTAATTGTTGTACCATGATCTGACTCATTAAATCACCAGAGAGGATGGAGTAGAGAGGATCTGGTACTGGTTGACCAACTCTACCTTCCACAGAGATACCCAGCAGTGCTACATTAGAAATGGGCAAAAACTCAGACCACTAAACAATTGAAACAGGCATTCCGCCTTTCCCCAAGTCATTATTTCTTTGGCATAGTTCTCTCCTAAGGGAGCTGAGGAAGACCTCAGGGATTTTCATCTCCTGCTCTTAGCTGCTGACTTAGTTTCTTTTATAAGGTGAGGGCACCTCAGAATTAGCTAGATAGAGTTTGTTTCTACATAGTTGTTTCCATGCCATTTTCACAATTAGACTGTGAGATCCTTGCAAGTGAGTACTTTTTCTTTTGGCCTTTCTTCATATCTCAAGAATTGAATTCAAGTTCAGCCAATACATTAAGTTTAATAAATGCTTGTTTTCTGGCTGAGACTCTCAAATCTGTCATTCTTTTTCTAGTGCTCTAAAGCCCCTCATTTTATTCTCGCTTACTTCTATATTCTAACAATCTCTGTTCTCATCATTTCTAACCCCGAAATTCCATTTTCTGACTCTTTACTTTTCATGGCAGCTAATATCTTTGGGCAATTGTGAGCTGATATATATTTAAAAAGATTTGATTTATTCTTTACCGTATAATAGAATGATAACCAGAGTAAAATTTCTTTGGGGACAGTATAGACCCTCAGTTTTTGCCTCCCACAACTTGTTCATCAGCCTAGAATCCTTCTGATTATCTACAGAGCTCTGAGTGCATGTTTTGGCATGCCTCATCTTTGGAAGTCATCTTGACTTCAACCCTGCCTCAAGGCAGAATTATGTCAAACAAAGATTTATCTACTTCTAGGGACTGAATGCTCCTGGCTTCTGAAAGACTTTCAGAATCGACTGGGTGGGATTCCTGAGAAAAAGAAAGAAAGTCAAGTTTAAGTTGGGCATTGATTCATTTCTGTCCCAGAGGGAGAATGTGGGAAGTCCATTCATCACACAATACATTTGCATGTGTGACCTTTTTTCAAAATTATTTTCATTTGTAGTCATCAGGACTCCCAAATTTAACTGTCCAATTTTTTCTGGTGCATTCCTAATCTCGTGCCTTTTGCAGTATTAAGATAATATTGAACTCAGTATCTGATTGTTGTTGTTAATCTGATACCTTGTATACAAGGGCCAAGGTAACAGTAGTGGGCCTTGGTTGTAGGCCAGCACAATGGATAATGCAGGAGACAGATGGAAAAAAGAACAACTTATTCCCAATTTATTAAGACTAATAATGTTTTAAGGAGGTGATAAATAAACAGGAAATCCTAAACACTAATGGGTACGAAGCTTTCACCTGCTCTCAAACTAGACTCTCCTGGAAAACCAGCCTATTCTATCACTTCCTAAAACCCCAGATTTCCTTTTCTAAATAACCTATTTCTACTAGCATATGAATAATGTATTGAGCTTCTTGAAAATAATTTCCCAAATTGATAAGTTCAGTGTCAGCCAGCCAGAGTTACCCTGACCAACACTGGGCCTCAGGCCTGGCCCCAATCTGGGTTAAAAGACAAAAAAAGATCTTTTTCTTCTCTTGGGTTGAGCACTGAACACGAAGTCACTTCTCTCTTCCAAAGCTGTTACTCCAAGTATTTCCAAAGATTTTAGAGGAAAAGTCTCCGAGAGGATGTGAAACAGCCTTGTCTGGAAGAAGGCTCGGTTCAAAGGCCCCTCAGAGACCTGCTGCTCAGAATCTTAGAGGTCAGAGTGGCAGTTAACCTCCCCCCCCCCCACCTGAGGATCTGATAGAGTCTCCTGCTTTCCATTCTGACTTCCACTCAACTCATCAAAACTTCTTACTTATTCAATAATATACTTCCTAATAGTAGCCTGTGGTTTTCTTTCTGTTTTTGGTGTTCTTTATTTGGGAATCAGTACCATATTTGTGTCATAAAAAGAGTTTAGTAAGTCTCCTTCTTTGCTTATTTTTTCAAATATTTTGTATATTATTGGGATTAGTTGTTCTTTAAAAGTTTGCTAGAATTCACTTGTGAATCCATCTGGCCCTCAGGATTTATTTGCTTGTTCAATTTCTCTTTCTAATATGGGATTACTTAAGTATTGTATTTCCTCTTTGTGTTAATCTAAGCAATTTTTATTTTTGTAAATATTTGTCACCTAAATTGTCATATTTATTTCCATATAATCTGGTAAAATGAATCTTTATAATTGTCTTAATTTCCTCTTCATTAAAGGTGAGATAACCATTTTCATTTCTGATACTGTTAATCTGATTCTCATCTTAGTTTTTTATATTAGATTAACCAAAACTTTATCCCTTTTATTTGTTTTTGCAGAGAACCAGCTCTTAGTCTTACTTATTAGTCCAATAGTTCTTTTATTTTCAATTTTATGAATTTCTTTGATTTTTAGGATTTCCAATCTGGTCTTTATGTGAAGATTTTTAATTTGTTCTTTTTCTAGTTTTTTGGTTGAATACCCACTTTATGATTTCCTCTTTCTCTTTTTTATTGATAAAAGCATGCAGTGATAGAAAATTTCCCCTGATTATTGCTTTGCCTCTATACCACAAATTTTGATATGTTTTCTCCTCATTGTCATTCTCCTTAAGTCTATCATTATTTCTTCTTTGATCCACACATTTTGAAGAATTAGATTATTTAGTTAACACTTAATTTTTAATTTGCTTCTCCATGAATCCTTACTAAATTTAACTTGTATTGTATTATGATCTGAAAGTTGCATTCATTATTTCTGCTTTTCTGCATTAGTTTGTCATGTTTTTATGTCATAGTAGATGGTCAATCTTTAAATATGTGCCATGTGCTGCTGAAAAGAAGGTATATACCTTTAATCACTATACAGTTTTCTCCAGATATCTGTTAACTGTATTTTTGCTAAAATTTCATTCATTTCACTTACTCATTTCTTATTTATTTTTTGGTTCTATTATCTAGATCTATTAGGGGAAGGTTGAGGGCCCCCACTAGTATAGTTTTAGTGTATACTTTTTCCTTAAGGTCCAATAATTTCTCCTTTAAAATTCTGGATGCTATACCATTTGGTGCATATATGGAGAGTACTGATATTTGTTGTCTATAATGCCTTTTATCAGGCTATAATTACCTTCCTCATCTCTTTTAACAAGTTCTATTCTTACTTTAGCTTTATCATGGGTCACAAATGCTACTCCTATCTTCTTTTTCTCTGATTTTTCTCAGCCCAAAAATTCTACTCCAGTCTCTTATCTTTAATTGATGTGTTTCTACCTACCTCAAATGTGTTTCTTATAAAAAAACCTATGATAGGATTTTGCTTTTTAATACACTCTGCTATCTGCTTCTGTTTTATGGGTGATTTCATCCAATTCACATTCACAGTTATGATTACCATCTGTAAATTGCCCATCATTTTGATTTTCTTTTTTTACTGTGCCCTTTCTCCTTTCACTCTTTCCCTCCACACCAGTGTTTTGCTTTGATTCAGTCCTCCTTTCTCTCTCCTTTATTTTATACCCCTTTCCACCATCTCCATGCTTATTCCCCTTCTACCTCTCTTTAGAGTCTTTTAATCACCTCCCCCAACTTTTCCCTTCTTTATCTTATTTTCTTCCCCACACTCCCCTTTAGTCTCTTTCCTACTTCTTCATAAGGTAAGATAGGACTCTATAAGCCAATGAATTTGGCTGTTTTTTTCCTTTCTGAACTAATTCAAATGAGAGTAAAGTTTAAGTATTATCTGCCCCACATGAATTCTCCTCTCCTTGTAATAATATTCTTCCCTTCCCTTCAACATATGCCTCTTATGTGGTATAATTTACCCCATTCTACTTCTTACTTTTCATTTACTACAATGCTCTTTTTTCCCTCCAAAATTTTTTATATATCATCTTAAATAGCTTAATTCCATACCCTCTTCCTATGTGTATTTCTTCTAACTACTATGATAATGATAATTTTTAAGAGTTACAAATATCATCTTTACATATAGGAATATGATAAATTTGATCTTGTTGAAACCCTTACAATTTTTCTCCTTTTTACCGACCTTTTTATGGTACTCTTGAATTTTGTATTTGGGCATCAAATTTTCTGTTGAATTCTTGTAAATCTTCTATTTTATTAAATGCTTATTCTTTCCCCTGAAAGTATTTAGTTATATTTTATGGGTACGTGATTCTTGGTTGTACACCCATTTTTCTTGACTTCTAGAATAGCATATTCCAAGCCTTTTGGTTCTTCAGTGTGGAAGCTGCTAGATCCTGTGTAATCTTAACTAGGGCTCCATATTATTTGAATTTTTTTTCTTTCTGGTCATTTGAAGTATTTTCTCCTTGACCTGGAAGCTCTTGAAGTTGTCTAGAATATTTTTGGGAGTTGTCATTTGGGGATTTATTGTAGGAGGTGATCTGTGGATTCTTTCAATGTTTATTATGCTCTCTTGTTCAAGTATATTAGGTCAGTTTTCTTGGATAATTTCTTGTACTATGATGTCTGGGATTTTTTTTTTTTGTCATGATTTTCAGGTAGTCGAGTGATCCTCAAATTGTCTCTCTTGGATCTATTTTTCAATTCAGGTATTTTTAAAATGATAACATTCATGTTTTCTCTTATTTTTTCTTTCATTTGATTTAGTTTTATTATTTCTTGATATCATGAAATCATTAGCTTCTATTTCCCAATTTTGGTTTTAAGAACCAATTTTGATCTGTGATCTTTTGATTTTCCTTTTCCAAATAGTCCATTATTCTTTTCATGGTGCTCTTTTCATCTTTCAACTTTTTTGCCTATTCTTCTAATAGATCAATTATGGTTTTTAATCTGCTTATTTCAACATTCAGTTTTTGTGTATCTCTTTCTATTTGATCAATTTTACTTTTTAAGCTGTTATTTTCTTTTTGCATTTCTGTCATTTCTTTTCCCCACTTTCCTTTTCATTTCTCTTCTACCTGTCTTTTTTGGTTATTGAACTTTTTGAGTTATTCCAGAGCTTGCAACCATTTTTTTGCGGAAAGTATGTATGTGTTTTCTTGTTTTGCAACCTTTCCTGTTACTTTTGTTTTTTGTTTTTTTTTCCCCATAGACATTTTTCGAGTCAAAATCTTTTTTGTGTGGCTTTTTGCTAATTTTCCTGCTTGTGGACTGGGAATCTTACAAGTTGCTGGCGATTTCTATCTTAGCTTCTGTCTCACAAGGCTTTGCTTTGGGGCTATCTTTAGTTTACCGTCAGAGGCCCGAGAGCCCAGTGGTATGGAACTCCAAATCTCACGGCTAGGTATAAATCCATAGTGCTTTATTTGTTAGTGTAGCCCATGTTCCAGAATCCTGAGGTTGATCAGATCCTGCTTCTTTTTATGGTACAGTAGGTGTAAGGTGTTTGTCTGCCTGTGCTTTACCTTGTGGCATTTTGCCCCTGGTTGGTTACCCTTTTATTGTGTTAATCCATTTTCTTTGGCTACCTTTCACCTTGTGTTTAGTGGGAGAGATTCTTTGCTCATCCTTCTTTACTTTCTGGCCTTTTAAGCACTTATTAAAGATCAATTTGGATGGATATTCAGAGGAGTCAAGGCATTTCCCTGCTACTATCCTGCCATCTTGCCTCTGCCCTCAATCTTTGTTAGTGATTTCCAGTTATCATCTTAGACATGCTTTTAAAGGTCTATTGATTTTATTTTTCCATGGCTGTCTATAATCTTTCTCCAGATGTGAATTTTATAGGCTGAGAAAGTTTATAAACATAGGGATATCCTTGCCTGCCACTGGCTGGCTCACTTTTAATTCCCTTGGTCTGGGTTTGGTGGGAGTATGTATTGTAAAGGTTGAGGAAGTATCACTTCTGCATGGTTAGAAAGGGAGATCAGAGTGAGAAACTATATGCAAAGAATTTTGAGAAGAGAGTAAAAATAAAGCAAGAAGGAGAAGGCTACCAGCTAGTACATTTTCCTTTTCTTATCCCTCAGTTCCTTTGTCTCCTTGTGCACTCTACCACCCCAGTTAAGAGAAACTGTGCACTCTTTAATCCTTTGACTTGCAAACCCCTAACATTGAAACAAGCATAATTGCCTCTAATAAAATGTGAACCCCTTGAAGTCTGATCTGTTGTAAAATAAATTTTCTAATCTTTACATCTGCCATGATGCCTCCATGTGTAATAAATGTTTAATATTTTTTTCTGTGTTTAGATTGAATCACCTACTACTCATCCAATTTGCTTGTAGTTTGCTCTGTGCAAAATTTAAGTGTCATAAATAATATATATTTATTTTTATTAGTTTTATATATCAGTGTAAGTTACAGTATTTTTTACCTGTTTAATTCAAGAATGAAGGTAAATAACAATTTACATGTATGTCTTTTGAAATAAAGATTCCTTTGTTGTCAAATTTGGTTACAAAATGATTTTTTTTGGTAAGAAATAGAATCCCAAGAATGAAGAAGGATTCTCTTATTATTTCCTCCTTTCAATCTTCTTATCTGTTATGACCAATCTCCTCTGCTGTATTAAGCCCTTTTTACTTATCTTTATCTGGTGTAATTCTTGTCATCTTTCCATTCACTCCATCTTTCTCCCCTCTCTTTTACTGAAAGAACTAGAAGTCTTCCTCTAGTTCTCTAAAAAGATCTTGAGTTTACCAAGGTAACTTCTTGGCTTCTTCTATGTTCTCTCAGTCTATGAAAAAAATTTAATTAACCATCATAAACTTTCAATTTTTTTATTCCATTAAAATTTTTGTCATGAAATGTTAAATGTTTTTGAATTTTCAGTCAAACTCTTACCCAATTTCCCTTGTCTCTTCAGTTTTTGTATTGGAGAGTACAGGAAAAATACCACTTAAAATACACAAGGTAAGGTAAAAAGATTTTAAATAATGATGATACCACACATTTCTAGTATTTACTGACATTTAAGTTCAATACAGAAGTTGTGCATACTTCATTTGACATTTGAACTGTAACCAATCCCCATAATATATATACGATTTCAACCCAGAATGGGTTGTAATTGTATATAATTTTATTGTATATATTGTATATACATATATACAATATATATATAGTATGTATAATTATTAATACTAATTGGCACCTATCTGCATTCACAACATATACATTGTTTTTTTTTCTATATCTTTTTTTTTTGAAATCATTTTTTGGGGTAGCTAACTTGGATTTCTATTTTTTATTGTTACATTTTCTTATGTTGCTTTCTAAGAGTTTGAACCAATTTAGAACTCTGACATCAGTGAATGTGTGGCTGTTTAAAGAAAAATCCTTCCACCTTAGAATCAATACTAAGCATTGATTCTAAGGCAGAATAGTAGTAAGAGATAAGCAATGGTGGTTAAGTAGGATCACACAACTAGGAAGTATCTGAAATCAAATTTCAATTCATGGCCTCCTGTGACCAAGGCTGGCTCTCAATCCACAGAGCAGCCTCACTCTCTTCTGTATTTTTCATTAAATTCTTTGTGTGGTCCAAAAGGGAAACCATTTTCATAAACATTCCCTGTGTTTTTTGAACAGAGTCCAAGTGCCCTAACATTCTGAATTAAAAAGAGGGAAGACTATTGCCTCTAGAGTTAGAGAAGTTGAGTCAGAATCCTCACTGATAAGCTTACTATTTGTGTGACCTTAGGTCAGTTACCTATGTTACTCTCCTTAGATCTCAGTTTCCTTAGCAGTAAAATGAGACATGTGGACTCAGTGGTCTCTGTAATCCCTTCTGGCACTAGATTGATGATATTATAATCCAGGCAGTTGCACTTCTATATATCTCAAAGCTAATCTTTCTAATATTCTGTTCTAATCTCTAACATCTTATTTATCTTTCTGTTTGGCACATCATATTTCTTTAGTAGATCACTTAAGTCTCACACTAATGATGCTTTTCTCTTTCAGTCCTTTTGCAGTTCAATTGCTGTATCATTGGATATCCATGTATTTATTCAGTTTCTCATGGTGGAAAGACTGTTGGACCTGGAGTCAAGAGATGCTTGGATTTCAATTGTATCTGAGGCTCAGTATATTCACAGGTCTCATTCTTGGGATTCATGCCATGAATGCTGAGTGATTAATGAATCAAATAGCACTTAGGAATGAGTTACATGTGAAGTAAGTATTGAGTTACTTCTCATAACTCATAAGGTTCTTGGCGGGAATAAAAAAAATTAATGCAAGTAAGGCATTTTGCAGACCTAAAAAAAAGACAGCCTTTATGATATTTTTATTATTATTTATATGCTTTTCATTTTCAGTGGTCTCTTTATTTTTTATCCCTATCACTGTCTCCTTAAATGTAACAAAATACCTGTTCTTCTCTTTTTAGTATTTCCTATTTCAAATTAAAATTTTATACGATATAATTATCTTTTAATTTATAGAATTAGGACCAATATCATAAATTTTAGGTCACCCTTTTCATTTAACATTTTAAAGCATCTGAGTTACAGAAAGTTAAAAAAAACCACTTGGTCTATATATTATCTTCCCCATTCAAATAGGAATTCCTTAAGATTAGAGAATGTGCTCCGATCTTTTCTAGTCACAGAATTTATCATAGAGATTTTCACATAGTAAGCACTTAATAAGTATGTTTTCATTCATCTATTCATCCATTACCATCATCTCTTCATTCATGAATCCCTATATCTATCCATACATTTGTTAATACATGCATTCATGCATCTGTGCATCAGCTCATCAGTCTATGCATCCATGAATCCATTTGTTTTACTTCCCATAGGATACTTGCCCTTACTAATGATGCTGACCTCATCTTCCTTTGTTTTATTTCAGGTCTATCAAGCTTCTTTAGAGTTGTGATGACCTAATTGGATTCCATGGCTATTACCAACAATGTGACTCAGTTAATTTTTATGGGGCTCTTCCAAGATCGAGAAGCACAGAGAGTTTCATTTATTGTTTTTCTTCCCATGTACATGGCCACAATGTTGGGCAATGGCCTCATCATCTTGACTGTTAACACGAGCAAGAGTCTGAGCTCCCCCATGTACTTCTTCCTCAGCCACCTCTCCTTAGTAGAGATTTGTTACTCCTCTACTATTGTTCCTAAATTTATTTCTGGCTTATTGACTGAGAATAAAACCATCTCATTGGATGGCTGCATGACCCAGATCTTTTTTTTCCATTTCTTTGGAGTTGCTGAGATCCTCCTTCTCACAGTGATGGCCTATGACCGGTATGTGGCCATCTGCAAACCCCTGCATTACATGACCATTATGAACCGTCCTGTGTGCCATATGCTGGTGTTTAGCTCCTGGGTAGGAGGTATGTTCCACTCTATTATTCAGATTCTCAGCACTGTCCAATTGCCCTTCTGTGGTCCTCATGTGATTGATCACTATTTCTGTGACCTCCATCCCTTGTTCAAGCTTGCCTGTACTGATACTTTTGTGGAAGGAATTATTGTGCTTGCCAATAGTGGTTTATTCTCTGTGATTTCCTTTCTCTTCTTGATTTCTTCTTATGTTGTTATCCTGGTTCACTTGAGAAACCAGTCAGCAGAGGGGAGGCGCAAGGCTCTCTCCACCTGTGCCTCCCACATCACTGTTGTTCTCTTATTCTTTGGTCCTGCCATCTTTCTCTACTTGAGGCCCTCTTCTACTTTTACTGAAGACAAACTTGTGTCTGTATTCTATACAGTGGTTACGCCAATGTTGAACCCCATCATCTATACCTTGAGAAATGCAGAAGTGAAGAATGCTATGAGGAGGTTGTGGGTCAAGAATGTGAACTTGGGAGGGGATTGAAAATGAGCATGTGAAGACAGTGTATTGTGACTTTGTGGGTATTGGGTCTTTATATTGTATTTGATTCATGTTTGGATACAGGAAAATCCCCATTAAACATGAGAGAGGGAGAATTAGACTATATAATCGTATGATTGTAGTGCGCTGAGGATTGATATGGTCCAGTGGTAAGAATCTTTAGATTTTTCTTTAGAATCAAAATATCTAGGGTAGGGTCCTAACATTGCCTCTGTCTATTGGTCCCTGGTTCTTGAATGTTTGATAGCAGAATTCAGCATATCAAAGGATCATTGGAGCCACCTTTCGTTTCAATTCCCAAACAGCCCGGCCTCAGATACACTTGGGCTGCCAGTATTTTCAAGTTCTTCATAGTAAGGTGTTCCCAATTCCTTAATCTTGATTTAATGATAGTTTACACAATGCTTATCTTGGGAGAAACACCTTTCAAAGTAAAGATAATTTGTTTTTGAAATAGAAAGAATTTAGGGTGAAATTGTCCCCCCAAACTACATGGCCTCCTAACTCTGAGCTCTCAGTCTCACTGTTTGAGGGCAGTTTTTGCATTTCAGGAGGTGCAAATGATTTGTGCATCTGCATTTTAGATGCACAATTTATTTTAGATTTATAGGTGTGCTGGCTTAAGCTGAGCAAAATGTACAACATCTATGTCTAGAATAGCATGTCTCAGAGATACAGTGATATCAATTGGACTCAGAATTCCTTTCATAATTTCTAAATTAAAACAAACTTCATGTTCTTGTTTGCCAGAACAAGTGACCTTCCTCACACAGGTGAATGAAGAAGAAATATTTTTAAAAAGTGCATGTATCACTGCCCTTAGATCTTTCTTTTTCATAATTAACCTGCAAATAGTTCCAACCATTACTGTTCTTTTTATTGCTACTCTGAGTGAAAGTAAATGATCTATTCCATTATGAATCTATGCATGTCATCAAATAGTGTGGTGCTTCATGTCCCTTCACTCTCTTTGTCAATACCCATTTAACAAATGACGACTCCCAAGGAAACTTCTTGGGGAAAGGAAATCTTAAACCAATCTATTCTCTTGCCAATTATTCATGGTCTGATCTTCTTCTAGAATGAATCTCTTACATCTACAGATCATTTTACAATGGTTACATTTATCTGTTTCCCTTAGTAATACTAATAAAACTGCCATAGGTCATGCTTTAGTGTTTGCAAGGGGCTTTTGGATCCCACCTCAGACACTTACTAGTTGCGTGTCTTGAGGAAGCACATTAGCATTTCTTAGCTTAAGTTTCTTCTGAAAGCAACAATAATGAGAGTATCAAGTCACCATGTTGTGAGAATCAAGTGAGATTTTATATATGTTACATATATTTATATACAGGCACTTTTCAAGTACTAGATCAATTTTTCTTCTTGTTCTTGTTGTTCTCTTCTTCCTCCTCCTTCTACTCTGTCTGCTTTTTCTTTTTATCCTTCTTTCTTTCCTCTTTGTAATTCAATGTAATGCAGTTAAACTAGTATGGGCCCACCCCACATTTTCACAGGATGGATTTAGTGTAAGAGTTCAGTAGGGGCATACATTAGGGGATTGTAGGTTGGTAAAAAGGATAGGACTTTAAAACTGGTTACAGGGAATGAGGTAGAGAAATTGAAGATGACCTTTGTTTTTGAGCCTCTGTCTGAGAAGATTGTTATAGAGAAGTTAGGAATAGAGAAGAGTTGGAGAGAAAGATAATGAATTGTATTTTGGTCCAGGTCATCCAAATGGTTCTGAATAAAGCTACCATTTAGCCAATATCTCTACTACTTTTCCACAAGCATGTCTATGAAGATATTTTTAAATGCTTTGATGAAATCTAGGTGTCCTTTCTACAACATCCTCTGGATTTAGGTTAGTCTAGTCATTTAGTGAGAAAAAGGAAAAGAAATCTATATGGCATGGCTTGCTCCTGTCATAGTTATGGTGGCATTTAGCACCCACTCCTTCATTTTCTAAATGCTTTCAGAAAACCTGCCCTTAATCCTGTATTTGAGAATTCTTCTAGAAATAAAAGTCAAATTCACTGGTTTTCTGATTCCATTCCAATTGCTTTTGAGAAAAATTGGAACATTTGTCTTTCTGTAGTTCCATGGCTCCTTTCCCATTTTGGAAGTAACAGTAACAGCAGCAAGAATAGTACATGTAGAAGTCAGCTAGGTGGCACAGTAGACTGAGTCAGACCTAGAGACAGTAGTTCTTAGGTTCAAATGTAGCCTCATTTCCTGGCTATGTATCTCTAGGCAAATTACTTAATCTCTGCGTAGCCCTTACTATTCTTCTTCAAGGGTATAAAAATACAATAATACATGAAATTAATATAAAAGTTTTCCACAACACAGCACCTAGCACATTGTATGTGCTAATTAATACTTATTGTCAGACTCATGACTGATTTTACATACATGATCTCAGCAATCATACTTTCCACATCTTAAATACCAGGAAGCCCCTCTCCTTCCCTCATTGCTGCTAACGTCTTCCTCTTTCAGTTTCCCTTCCATGTATTCTGTATGGATCTTGTACGTTTAAGCACATGATGTTACCCCTGTTAGGATGTAACCTCTTAGATGGTAGAGGTTCCTTTTGTCTATTCTGGAATTCTCAGAATTTAGCACAGGGTTTGGCACATAGGAAACATTTAAATGCTTATTGATGGTTTGGATCATATAGCATCTCTAATGGAGATCGGTGTAAGTCTCCACTTGCCTTTGTCCTGAGATGAAACATTAATATTAGCAGAGTGTCTGTCCACTTTGATCACATTGGATTGTTGCACCTATCTTGCATAGAAGATCACTACCTATCAAGTTAGAAGGACATTCAAGAATCAAGAGAAAAGTGTGATCAATGGTGAGAGGACCAAGTTTTACCATTTTTTAATTTTAATTTTATGAAACCTTTGAGTTTCTTCTGTGGCTCCTTTGACTTGTACAGACCCCAAGATGAAACTGTTCTCTGGTGATGTTTTGAGAACTGATCTTGTGGCACCAGTATCTCTCAAAGCTCTGTATATCTCATTTCCTACTGTTATCATTACTTGTGGCTCCCAATTTTCTGTATCTTGATTGACTTGAACCATAGGTGCTTGTAACACAGTTTTTATCATGTCCCATTCTTGGTTTGAATTGGATGATGTTTGTTCTAGCTCTGGACTATCAGGTTTCAATGTGTTTTGAGTTTGCAATGGGTTCCTTTCTCCATTTGTGCTGGTTGGTACTTCGATGTTGTTATTATAACTGTTTCCTTCATTGAGTTGCAAAATGTTGTTTGATTCAGATTTCTCTGTATATGTATTGTTAGTAATTATGTTAAGATCTTGTGTGTGATTTGTTTGTGACCATGGTAAAGGTAAACATTCTTCTGCTTCCCTGAACATGCTTTGCAGAAGCTGTACAAAGTCAAACCCAGGGAAAGCTTGCATTTGAGGAATGCATATATCTGTGATGGCAATGCATGATTGATTTAAGCTTCCCTTCCCTTAGGTCCTTCTGGTACAGATGTTGTGTAGATTATAGAGAGTCAGGGATTGTGAAGGTAACATTTTGATCTAGTTTGAATGTACAGGCAACAAAGTTTTGGTATTGCTTGACTTTGTGTCTATTTCCCTTGCTTGCTCTGTTTCCTTTCTTTTCCTTGCTTTCTCTTGTTTGTACATTCTTTTGGATTAATTCCTCAGTTTGATTGATAGTTAAGCAAGTGGAGTTACTTTCAGTTGGAGACTTCTCTCAAAGATCAGAAGCTTGGAGTTGTAGCATTGTTTAAATAGAATTGTTCTCTGGAGATGGTTTGGGGTAAAACTCTTTGACTTCTGGAGTGAGGTTTGAATGTATTGATATGTCAAAGGCATTGTCTTCCCCCATAAAAATCTCTACCATTTCTCCAGGAGATCTTGTTTCTCTGCTTAACTCTATATTTCTTTCCTTTCCAAGGGTCACTTTTAAAGTCTGATTTTCAGTTTATTTTTCCTGGCAGTTGCAGTTTGTATGAGAAACTGCTCAGAACACTCAGTTAAGTTTGTTTCTTGAACTAATGTAGTTTCTGGTACTCTATATTTTGCAATTTCCCTATCATTGTTAATCAAAACTGTTGCTATATTTGATGTTGTCTGTTGTAAGAACATTTTTGTATTTTTCTTGTGTTTTAGAATCTTTTGCTTCTATCCTATATACCTTATATTTGATTTCTGTTACATTCCTTAAAATCTGCTGTTCTTCCTCTATTTGCTCTTCAGTTTTAGTTTGTCCTTCATCATCCACATCGTCTATTTCCAAGCCCCAAACATTTATATGTTGTTTCCCATGTTTAGATTTAGTCTTGCACCCCTTAAATTTTCTTTTGTGTGCAAAGGCTGGAACCTGGCTTCATAATTCTGCATTATGTCCTGCAACCATGCTCAAATAACATGGCTTTGCTCCCTGGGCTATAGCTTCTTGCATGCTCTTTAGATCTGGCCATTGTCTATATATTTTACAATTGTGATCACAGGACCTGCTTGACTTGTTTGAATTGTTAATGTTTTTCGTGTTGTAGTTATTATAGTTCCTGTTTCTGTTGTTGTTTGGTTTCAAGTTTAATTGAGTCTTATAGTGGCAGAATTTGACAATATGTCTGAATTTTCCACATAGGAGACATCTTTTATTAGTGTTGTTATAGTAGTATGAGTTTCTTGGTTGTCTAGGCTGTTAATTTTTATATCTAGGTCTAAAGACTTGGAGAATAGCTAATGATTTCACTTTCTCGATTTCCCTAATTTTTTTTTGTTTTCCTTTGCATCCTTTAATTGATGCTTTAAATCTTTGATGATCTGGTCTTTTTCTTTTAGAGTCTATTTGGAGTCAATGATTTCTTGGGATCCTTCATGAACATAAGATGCAGTTTTATGAAGGTACTCAGTGTTGAGATTTTACCAACCTGGACAATGTAATTTGAAATATGTCCTGATAGGTAGGGAACTGCCTTTAATGAATTGCTTCCTGATGTCCTGGAGGTTATTTTCTGACCAGTTCTGAAACCCCAGTAAAGTTTCCCCATTTTCTAGCAACTGATCAAGGAATGCAGAAGGATGGTCTGTTTTTTCTTCCTTTATGTTTTCAAATTCCCTCCATGAGTCAGGATTCTTGGTGAAAACTTTCATAGTCTCCACCAAGTTCTCTCTAGCCTTTCTTAAATGAACTAAATTTGAATGGTTGTAAAGTTCCAGGTCCTCAAAATGCTCTGGCTGTGATATGAGATTAGGGTTACTTCTAGTCTCTTGAGTGAATTTTACTTTTTCTGCTGGAGTAAACATCTCCAAAAGAAGAATTTCAATGTCCAAGAATGTCAGATCAAAAATTTTGATCAAATGTTTGAATTCTCTTATGACCTTCAAAGGGCTCAGGAAAAATCAGGTGTCCTTTTTTTCAGATTTTCTAGATCTGAGGGAGAGAAAGGTTTATGGGTCTTTGAATGAACGATGCCAGAATCTGGTTGTATTAAGGCCTGATTGTATATGGGTAGGATAGATACTGGATTCTCTATCTCCTCTTTAGCTATTTGCACTTCTGCCTTTATCTCTTTTACAGTTTGTGTTGCCATGTCTAGTGTTTGTTCCTCCTTGTGATTTTTCATTCTCTATTTTTTTTCTAATTGAGTTATCTTTTATTTTAGTGTCAGGTTCTGTACCTTATTATCTTCCTTTTGCCCAAGTATTTTCTTGATTAGATTCTTTAGACAGTAATAGAACTATTGGAAAGGTAATATGGCTGCAAAAATTATAGGCAAAAATGAAAAGACTTGTTCCAGTTCTATTTTTTAGTCATTTATATGAGTCATAAATGGCTATGATTCCTAATATGTATTGTGGAATCTCTTATACCCATATGCCATACAGAATTGATCAAAATTTATATATCAAAAGATGCTGCTGAATATGGCAAACAGCATTGTTATTATAGACTTTTCCAGTGTTTTGTATATCCCTGTCTGATTTTGTACTATCCGTGTTGCTTTCCCTTTAAATTTTCTTCTCTGAGATGTTTGGACCTCTTAGGCTACCATAGTGAGTGGAAAAACAAAATGTCTACCTCCTGCTTCTCCCCTGAGCAATGTTTAATTCTTGAAAAATAAATTTCTATTATCTTATAGCAGGTTTCCTCCTAAAATTCGCTCAGCGAACTGCAAGTTTTGGGGGACTCACTCCTTGGATTGATGTGTGGAGTGATGGAGAAATGAGGATTGAAGGCAGTGAGGAAAGAGCTGATGAAAATGGCTTCCCTCACTACTCCCTCCCAGAATCCCTGAATTACTTGAAGGAGACACAATGGAAATCTCCCCTTGTTGAAGGCCTGTCCCCTTGTGGCCATGCTGGCAGGGAAGTCTCCTCTACAAGGAGAGGAATGTGGGACCTTAATCCAGATATGCACTGTTTTGGAGAGCTCAAAAGCCTCCCTGTCCTGTCTTCCTGAAAGCTCCCAACTAAATGGAGTCTGCCAATGGGCTTACTCTCTAGATGTAAATAAATGAGATTGAATTCACTATCTGACTGCTTATTTGATTTAATTGTTGATTGGGGCAAAAGGTAAAGATTAGAGGGATTAGAGGGGTTGCCCTAAATCTCTTTCTAAATAAATCTAATTACTGAAGTACAAGGTTTTCTCATAGGCAGGGGAGAGGTATAAAAGGGGAGAGCACTGCTTATCAATTTGAGTTCAGTAACTCAATAGTTCATGGAATGTCTTCAGAGTAATTAAGTTTTCTTGACAGGAACCAGCAATGTTTTAAACAGGAACCCATGATGTTAAGATTTCTATCAATGTCAGAAATCTCCACAGGTGACTTGAAAATGGCCCAGAGAAAAAAAGCTCCTCCTTCCACGCCCTTTTGTGTCTCCTCCCTCAAGACCCTGCTCCTCAGGAGAATTTCCCAGAATTCCTTGTTCAGTTCCCAACTGTCTTTCTTGGCCTCATGCATTGTAGAGCTCTCAACTTCCATTCCCCACACCCTCCAATGGTTCTTTTCTCTTACTCCCCATCATCACAATAGTATTTATTTTAAGACAGAAGACAAGAATTAAAAAACAAATAGAATAGTAGATCAGTAGAACAGGATAGACATACAACAAACAGAAAGAAAAGATTAAAGTAATCTTGCATTCGACAAAAGTAAAGATTCTAGATTTTAGGGTAAGAATTCAGTATTTGAGAACTAGATATAAATAAATATCTTAAACAATTTACCTAGATAATTTCAACATGGATCTATGACCTAGGCTTAAATGGAAATATAAGCAAATGAGAAGAATAAGGAACTTATTAACTATCAGATTTAGGGATAGAAGAGTAACTTATGAATAAACAAGAGATAAAAAACATCATGAGAAGTAAAATGGATAATTTTGATTACATTAAACTGAAAAGTTTTTGTGCAAGTAAAAGCAGTATAGCCAATTTAATAGTTTCTCAGAAAGAGGTCTCCTATCTAAAACATATAGAGAAATTTATTAAAGTTATAAGAATATGAGTCATTCCTCAATTGAGAAATGGTCAAAGGATATGAATTGATAGTTTTTGGAGGAAGGAATAAAAATGCTACATAAACATATGAAAAATGCTTAAATCATTATTAATGTGAGAAATGGCAATCAAAAAAATCTGAGATATCATCTCACACATAACATTAGCTAAAGTGATAAAAGGACAAAATGAGATATGTTGCTGGGGATATGGAAAAAAGACACACTAATACACTATTGGTGGAACTATGAACTGATCCAACCATTTTGAAGGGTAACCTGGAGTTATGCCTTGTTAAATTTAATTGGTTGGACTTGATATGTTAATTTGTGGTTGCCAAGGATTTAATTTCTAAATCCCAAAATGAATTACTAAAGTACAATGGAATTTATGGTAGTTTATTTATAATAGAGGGAAGATATTAAGGAATGAAAGAGAGAGAGAGAGAGAGAAAACTCTGGCTTCCTCTGAGCCAGGTAGAAATTCTAAGGCCCTAATCAGGGAAAAGGAGACTCAAGATGATGGTCCTTTCTTGGAGGTTCACACCTCCAGAAAGGGCAAGGAACTAAGTCAGCCTTTACAATCACCACGGTGACCCTCTAAAAGGAAAGCAGTCTGATGTCTCCTGCATGAGCTCCTCCAGGGGTCCAGTTCCACAGCCAAGTGTCCTCACTCCAAGTCTGAGTGCCTGTCTTCCAGTCTCTCCTAAAGTGTCTGTCTTCCAGTTCAGCACTGAGTGACTGATCCTTTGATCTATCTCCTTGTTTATTTCAGTTTCCTCTATTTAAAGACCTTTTTCTCTTGTGTCACCTCCCTTAAATTTTATGTCTACCAATTACATCAGACACTCCTCTAAAGGATTGCCCACTCAATGTATGAAATGGGTGTTATCACATTTTGTAGTTAGGTTAACACCTTTTTGTAGTTAAAATGGGTAGATCTGCTTTAAATACTTTATTAACACTTTTGCGGATTAAAATCTAAAAATAGATAGGGAATTACAATTTAATCTACACAATAAAGGAAGAAGTAAGTACCTTCATTGTTACAATCAGGAGATAGTTAAATCCAATCTTCACAATTCCCCCTGGTGATCATTGGGATACTTATCTCCCCATTGATCATTTAACACCATCATCTTATAGCCCTAAAAATTTCTAACTACAGATGTATAAAATATTTCACTTTCTAAGAGGAAATTATAATAGTTAGAGAGAAATAGAAAACAGAGAAAGCAAAACCAATTTTTTTCTAGGCACATTGATAATAAGCCACATTAGGGGCAGTCCCCTTTGGCACAAAAGTGTACATTTACAATAAATGTTCAATCCCCTTTTGTTCAATTGATTGCACCCAAAAGTTCATTCTGGATCTTCTTGATACAGTGTAGGTTTCAGCAAGCATCTTTCTTCAAAGAGTTCATTCTCTGGATTCAAGGAGTTACCAAACTTCTTTTCCTGAAATCATTTTCAAACAAAATTTTAAATTTTGGATAAAAAAATAAAAATACAATACAATCCTCCCTGAAGAGAGTGTTTATCAATACCTAGATCAAATCAAAGTGGTTGAGTTATGGGTGTATGAGTCAATTATCAAAAGAAAAACCAAAAACATAAATAGAAGAAATAAATGAAAGAAAAAATTAAACTTTGAGTGAAAAAAATTAAAAATTCAGAATCAAAATATCAAAAACTAAATATATAACATTTCTGAATTAGAAAAGAATAAATTCATAATATGTCTTTTTTATTAGGGTCCAATAAAAGTAATTTTTATCCCACAAATCTGTAGGGGAAAAATTGCAGTAATATTGTATTTACCCATTATAAGTCAGGACTACAGGAAGTTGTCATAAGAGAGAAAAAACAAGACTAGATTTTTCTGTAAAAGAAGGAAGTGTTATTTCTTTGTCTGATCTTTTGTCATTTCCCAGGGATAGGGGAGCCAGAATAGCCAATTGTTAGGTACTTTCATTGAAAGTATTTTCCAAGGTGTGTAGATCAAGAAGTCCTGTGTCTTAACATATGTCATGTGCCTCAACCTTGAGTCTCACACTAGCTCCAAATCCTTTCATATTGGTGTAGAAGTTCACCAATCTCAAATGGATTGGTTTCCTTTTGACCTGTGTGCTCCTTTTGTCACTTTTCAGGTTAAATCTGTGCTTCTATGGCATTGTGTAGATAAAAATCTGTGCTTTTTTGATCCCATTTCCTAGAATCAGACACAATCATAAATCACAGTCCCATAAAATTTATCAATAAATGGCAGGTTTCCATAGCCTAAAGCTTTTGGATATGCAATTTTAATAAAGAATGGAAAGGTTTGCAATCTGCAAAACTGTGCAAAAACTGAAAAGTGCAAACGTAGGTATGATTAACAGTGGCATGTGACCAACGGTTTCATGGGAGCCTGAGCTGCAGGATCTGGGAAGATTCCATCTTGCCCCAATGGACTTTTCTTTTGGTCTCCTGAGGAAGTTGAGAGGAAGGTATCAAGAGGATTTCCCTTTGTTGAACAGAGGAAGGATTCCTGTAGCTAGCTGCTGGCAGCATTCAGTGTCACTTGGACCTCAGGACTTTCTTGGACATCTAACAACAACAGATCCTGGCTCTAACTGGTTTTGGACCCCTGCTGTGATATTTGGATATTTTGTTAAGTTCTTTTAGTTTAGTAACCTAGTTAGCATAGTTAGTTAGTTTTTTAATTAAAAATAAGCATAAGTAAATCCCTAAGACCTTATTCCTTTCCCTTCCTTAACAATAAAATCAATTTTTATATGTTTTCCCTCTTGTGTTTCCCTTTCCCTTACAGCTTCATCAGCCAGCCGATTTCCTGTTGCCTTTAGGGATGTACCCAGCTGATGTCCTGGGGTATGTACCACAGCAACAGCTTTGGTTTCCCAGATAGCTGCCAGGAGTCCCTGGATGTCCTGGAGGTGGGACAACAGGCTTACCTGCTGAGGTTATATATCCCCGCTCTGGATAGATTGGGGCATGTACATGCAGGATGGCAAAAGCATATCAGCTATCGGTGTAGACTGTCAGTCACTTCCCTTTAGTCAAGCACAGGGCCATAGTCAGGGCGACCAGTTCAGCCCACTGAGTGGAGGTTCCATTTGGAAGGGAGGCACACCAAGGAGTCTTGCTAGCATTGTTCATGACCACTGCACCAGCCCGCCGACCAGCTGGGGACATGAAGCTCCTGCCATCAGTGAAAAGGATAAAGTCTGAATTCTGCAAAGGGGTATCTTTCAAAGCATGCCGGGCATAAATGGATTCTACAAGTACATTCTGGCAAGAGTGTATTGCTTCAGTCCCCAAACTGGTGGGGAGAAGGATGGCAGGGTTCAAGGCGGCCACAACCTGGAAAGAAAGTTTTTTGTCCAAGAGGAGGGATTGGTAATGTGTAAGATGGGTGTGGGAAATCCAACAGGTTGGGGGTTGACGAAGGATGCTTTCTACAGCATGTGAGGTGGCAATGACCAAAGGTTGACCATGAGTGAGTTTATCAGTATCTCTAACTAGGAGGGCTACTCCTGCTATAATCTGGAGGCAGACAGGCCAGCCAGCAGCCACAGGGTCTAGGCGCTTAGATAAATATGCCACCGGTCGGTCCCAGGGTCCCAATTTTTGATTAAGGACTCCCTTTGCAATCCTGCTGGCCTCTGTCACACAAACAGTTGGAATGACTTGTCCGGGTCAGGAAGGGCCAGGGCAGGGGCCTCAAGCATAGCTGCATGGAGATGATGAAAAGAAGTGTCCATATCAGCAGTCCATACCCAGGAGGGGGATTCGTGGGTGGCCTCATACAGAGGCTTGGCTAGGGCAGCAAAACTCAGTATCCAGAGTCTGCAATACCCCACTGAACTTCTCGAGGGTTTGATGGGGTTGGGATGGAAAGAATAGTTTGGGTCATCTCCTGGGTTAGCCAGTGCAATCCATCCTGCAAGCAGTATCCTAAGAAGAAGACCTCCGTGCGAGCGATGTGGGCCTTTTTTGCACTCACTCGGTAACCTGCTGAATCAAGGAAGCTGAGCAAAGCTTCCATTGCAGTTTTACAAGAATCCTTGGTCAGAGCAGCAAAGAGGAGATCATCAACATATTGTAAAAGGGTAACCTCGGGATTCTGTTTCCCGAATGGCTGCAAATCTTGAGCCAAAACATCACTAAAGAGGGAGGGGATTAATTTTAAGCTTTGGGGCAATCGAGTCCAAGTGAGTTGAATAGTAGATTGGACATGGGTGAGAACAATTCAAAAGCAAAACTGGGCTGGCTAATGGGTGCAAGAGGAAGGGTGAAAAAGGCAAGAGTGGCTGCTAATATACGGGTTGTTTGTTGTTGGCTTCTCAGGAGTTCCCTCCTAGATTTTTCTACTCAGGATTGTAGCTCTTCCTGTCATTTTTTTTCTCCCGCTCCTCCTCCTCCCTCTTGAGCTGTGTTTGGCACTCAAGGTATTCCCATCTGAATCTTTCTGCCTGCTCCTCCAGGGTTTCCCAAGAGTGAAAAACCTTCTTGGCTATTTTTAGGAGGTCGGAGAGGGGCTGGTTGGCAAATTCGTCTAGCTTTTGGAGCTTCCTCTGAATATCTGGGGCCACCTGATTAACAAAGGCTAAAAGAACTGCTGTTTGAGTAGTGGGTTCCATGGGGTCTAGGGGAGAATAAATTCTAAATGCTTCCTGTAGGCATTCTAAAAGCGCCGCTGGGGTTTCCTCAGGACCCTGGCATATGGATTCAATTTTAGCCAAATTAGTGGGCTTCAGGCTGCTGCAAGGAGCTCCGCCAAAAGAGTAACTTCAAAGACTCTCCATATATTCCTCTGAGGCAAAATCCCAGTCTGGGTGGGCAGCGGGAAAAACAACAGCCAGATGGGTTGGATCTGTGGTGGGCTGACCATCATCCCCAAGGACCAATTCGTGCCCCTCAGTATAGATGTGGTCTTGCTCCTCTGAAGTAAAGAGAGTATGGAGGAGTTGTTGGCAGTCATCCCAGGTGGGACTGTGAGTCAAGAAAATTGACTCGATCAGGTCGATTAATTTTTGGTGCTGTTCAGAGAAGGGTGGGTTTTGATGTTTCCAATTATTAAGATCACTTGAAGTGAAAGGCCAATATTGGTGGACTAAAGGACCTTCTGGCACCATAGGACCAACTCTGCAAACGGGGAGGGTAATAGTAGAAGAGGGAACTTCAGGGCTGGGAACATGATGTTCATGGTGCCCCAAGTGTGGTGTGCAGGAGAGGGGAATTCCGCCAGGGGGACTACCACCGCCACCTCATTATTCCCTTCCTGAAGGGGCAACAGAGGGTAGAGTGCAGGCTGGAATCCTGGCACATAGGGTGGTGGAGGAATATGAGGATCCAGGGGAGGCTCCTCTGGGGTAGGTAACAC
The DNA here is from genome assembly GCF_027887165.1 of Monodelphis domestica. NCBI lineage: Eukaryota > Metazoa > Chordata > Mammalia > Didelphimorphia > Didelphidae > Monodelphis > Monodelphis domestica. Next base: position 26,986,528 of record NC_077232.1, on the reverse strand, counting down.
TGGGGGTGGTTTCTGAGCTATATTATGGTCAGCACTAGGTAATCGACTAGCCAGGGCAAGCTGATTGTTTCTCGAGCTGGATGCTTCCACACTTGACTGAAGCCAGGATGGGGGAATCTAAAACCAGAACCTGCCAAATTAGAATATATGGCATTTGGTCTGGATGCTCCTCTGGGCCAGGAAGGAGAATACGGCCAGAGATGACTGACTTCTCCCAAGTACCTCCCCAGGGCCATCCAACACCGAAAGTGGGCCACTATGAGTTACAAAAGTTTTGTAGTTTTCCCCACCTTACTGTCACTCCCAATTTATGGGCATGGGCTTTAAAGTCCAGATAGTGGCTCAGGACCAAGTCCAGGAGGACTGACTGATTTTGGCCCATTTCTGGCCAGAGAAGTGTTACAGAAAGGACAGATAGACAAAAAGACAGACAAAGAATCCTTTTTGTGGAACCACACAAAATTTGAAATGGGGATGGAGCTTGCTCAGGACTCCGACTCGCCCTTCCTGGTGTCCTTCTAAAAAGACCCAGTTTTTTTTCTTATGTATCCTGTGCCCATAGTGCACCCACTACAGGATTTCCTGGAATCTAATTCCACCAGGGCCTCTAACCCTGATCTCTAAATCTGCCAGGGCCTCTAACCCTGGTCACCTCCTTATTTCCTAGGGGACAGAAGGCCTCCAACATTCTGAAGTTCCATATATCTGTCTCCAAGCTTTCGTATGACTCCCTTCCCACCTGTCTGAATGGACTCACTTCCTGGTTTTCCCAACCTGGTCCCTTGTGGGAAAGAGGTACTGTGGTAGTCACCAGTCTTCATTCAAAAAAGGTGAGGAATTGGGCTTTCATCTGGGGACTTGACATAGGACGACCTTCTATCTTGCCAGGAAGGCACGCCTATTAATCTGTCCACTAAGTCGTAAGTCCACCCAGAGCCCGAAATCCTCCCAGACACAATCACACAACAAAGCACACAGCACAGCCACTCAGCTCACCTCTGGAGAGTCTCCACAAAAGCTAGGAGAGAACTTCCCTTGTTCTGGAGGCCCTCAGGGTGTCATATCAATTGGACGAGCCCCCATATGTTGGGATCTGAGTGTAGACCACCCAAGGAGCACACGGTAACAATGCAAGTCAGGCAAGGAGAAGTCTTTATTACTAGCTCACTAGGGGAAACTCAGCCAAGTGAGTTCCCCTGAAGCGCAGTCTGAATGGGGTATATTATATAAGTTATAGTGGCCATAGTTGAGTTACATGAAAAAGGGAGAACAACAATATTTTTAGAACATTCTGTTAATGATGTTGTCTAAGCATAACAGGTAGGTGATGCCAGGCAGACATGAAAGGCAGGCTTATGTGAGATTTAAAATGGTTGAGGTCTTAAACTGTAGTGAGTTAAAATGGTGGAAGATATAAATTGTGATAGATATAAGAGAGGGTGAGTAAATTTGACTGCAGAAATATGTTTCACTACAGTGTCTTGGTTTTAAAATCAAATATAAGGTGGTTGCCAGGGAAATATTCCCAATTATTCAAATACCCAAGTCAATTGGGTTTTATAGAGATTTTAATTAGCAATACAATGAGTAATCAAAGAAAGAGAGAGAGAGTAAGAAAGGAATAAGTATGAAGGGCCTCAAGCCAATATGGCCTAGACCTGAGCCTTAAGAGAGAAATCAGTCAGTTTTTTAACACTCACCACAAGGTCTGACTAAACAAGGATTTTAGTGACACCAGGCCAGCTCCATCTCAGCTGACTTCACCAGAGAGCCTTCCACCCAGAGACTGTTCCAAAGGGCCTTTCTCCAGAGCCTCTCTCAAGAGATTCTTCCCAAGCGATCCTCATCAGAGATCCTCCAAAAGGATTTCTCCAAAAGGATATACCTCTATCAAGAGATTCTGCTTTTTCTTATATAGGGGTTTTTCTCCTATGTCACCTCCCCTAAGTCCCTACATCTATCAATCACTGTAGACGCTTTCCAAAGGACTGCCCATCTGAATTCCTGCTAAGTTGACCAATCTCCTCAGTAAGTCTGAATCAGAAAAAATGATGCTGTGTCGACCAAGATCCTCAGTATGTCTGAACGAGAGAAAACACAGCTGAGTCAACTAATCTCATCAAGAGAAAACTTTCCTGACCCTTTTAGGTACCTAGCATCTCATTGTATCAATTCTAAAAACAGGCCTGGCTCAAAGAACTCCTTGCCCCACCATATGCATGGATCCAAGTACTTTCTTTTGTTTAGCAATGAGTTTTCTCCCCTAAAGCAGTCTTAAGTACAGGTGGAGTAGAGGTCCTCCCATTTCTGATCCTGGCGAGTTCTCACATCAAAATGGGAAATGTTTCTCAGTAGGGAATTTGTTCCAATTAAGAATTCCCTGATGGGGAAATTTTTAACATTCACAAGTCTGAGAGATTTCAAGATTTACACTTATCAGGTGGGCCCTTGGACAGACATGAAAGGTAGTTGACTATGTGACTACTGGCATACTTCAGGGATCCTGTAATTCCTGGGACCTTGCCCAGAATATTCTGTTGTGGGACATTCTGTTGTCCCTTACAGAGTGAGGCTCAGTTGATTTTTACTACAAAACACTATGATTTTGATTTCGAAAATTTTGGTTCCTATAGTCATTATAGTTATTTCCATCAGTTCTAAAGTTGTGATTTCTATGATCATCATTACAATTATTTCTATAGTTATTATTTCTAAAGTTGTTATTATTTCTTTTTTTTTCCGTAGTCAGTTCTTATAGACCATCATTACATGACCTCTTTTTCCACAGTAAAGACATGTTATTGAATTATCTGTGGATTGCTGAAAAGGGGGTATGGTCTCTTCATGATTTTTCAGTTTTCGTTTTAACATTTCAATTTCTTTCTTTAAGTCTTCTACTGATTTACTGTTTTCCTCATGTCTCTTTATTGATTGATTGATTGATTTATAAATGTAGACTGCTGCTCTCCTCAATTCTTTGAGGTCCACAGAATCCCAGTTTGGGCAGCTAGTTTTAAAGTAGTCTTTTACCACTGAATAATAATGCTTAACGAATTGTCTATGTATTTGTCTAATGTCTCTTTCTCTGGATAGATCAAAGTCCATATATATATTCCCTACAATAAGTCTGTCCATAAACTGAGATGGAGTATCATCTATTTCTTGTTTGGTGCTTTTGAATTTAGACCTAATTGGGCTTAGGCTTTCCTCTTTTCTCCCTAATTAATATTATTGAAGAGAAAATCCACATTCTTTTAAAACATTTCTATAATTCTCACCAATTATCAAGTTATTTTTTGAGGAATTCCTGTCAGATATCTTAATACATAGATACTAAAGAAGTTTATTAGACAATCTGATCTGTCATTAAAAGTTTCCATTTTGATTCTGGGGTTATTGTTAATTCATTAATTTACCCTTGGCCTCTTTGGGTTATTTTAATATACAATATATATATATAATTGAATTAGTGTTTTTTCTCTCCCATTCTTGCTAAGTTACTTGCCAGTTTCTTTTCCTTTTCTGAGACAGTAGTGTCTTCTGAGTCTTGTTGCCCCTCTTCTTCTCTACCATTCCCTTAAATATACATGGTGACCTCAAAGTCTTAGTGACCTGTTAAGCTTTGTTATTTTAAAACTTCAATACAACTTTAAAAAGCTTTAACAGTTTAAAATTGCAGAGATTTTTTGAGATTCCAAGTACAAATGTATAGAGAATGGAGTATGAAACTTGTAAAGTGAGTCTTTTTTATATTTTTCCCTTGTTCAGGATGCCATTGAAATATTTATGTGTGTATATATTACATATATACATATGTATATAGGTACCTATATATTAATATATATACAATAGTTGTTTATGCAATACATATATAGCGTAAGATAGAGAACTGGAATTCAGAAAGAATTGAGTTCAAATTCAGCCTCATGCACTAGTTGTATAATCCTGGGCAAGTCACTTTAAAGGTCTCTGCCTCAGCTTCCTCATTTGTAAAATGGTGGTAATAATAGCACTTTCCTCTCTAGATTTTTGGAATGAGAAAAGGTGAAGGGTTTTGCAAAAATTATGATGGTAATGCTCATATTTACTACTTTACTGCTTCTGTCCATGTTCATGTAATAGATGAAGAACCCAAGTATGTTTTTCTGTAGCTTCTTTCCAGGGCATTTCTTCATATAATTTTTGTCTCTCATTTAAAAAATGTTTACTTTTTGTCTTAGAACTATACTGTATATTGGTTCCAAGGCAGAAGAGTAGTAAAAGCCAGGCCATCAAGGTTAAATGACTTGCCCTGGGTCACACATCTAGGAAGTATCTGAGGCCCGAATTGATCCCAGGACTTCCTATCTCTAGGTCTGGCTCTTAATCCACACAGCCACTTAGCTTTCTTTCCATCATTCATGTGTTTCACCATATGTTTTTCAAAATCCATTTTCTTGTATACCAACCGTCTTGGTTAATGCATTTTATATGGATGGAATAACAACAAATTCTGGTTTTGCCACTTATAATCTCAGTTGTGTTGCTCATCAACAAGCTTTTCTGATTCTGGGTTTCCCCACTGGAAAGAAGAAGGAATTGGAATTTTGCTAAGGTTCCTTTTAGCTCTAAAATTCATAATACTGTAATTCCACTGCAGTGATCCATTATGGCAGAGATAATCCTGGATTCTGGATTGTAACAAGGGAATCACTTTAAAAGACTGATATATATTAATTTAAGGTCGCCAAGGAATCAGCTATGTAATTCCTAAATGAAAAACTCAAGTCAGCCGTCAGCCTTTTTTGGAGTTTAATTACAATAGGAGTAAGAAAGGAATTAGAGATAGAGAGAGAGAAAAAGGGAGAGAAGGGAATAGGGCTTAAATACCCCTTCTGTTTAGGCTGGGCCAAAAGGCCCAAGCCCTTAGATAGCTGGGGCAAAGAAAAGAGATCAGTCCCTATTACTCACGTGTCCAAAATGGAGAAACAGTCTCAGAGGCCCCCACCTTCAGCTTCCTTCAGAGCAAGCCTTCTCAGAGCCACAGGAACCACACCGACCAACTCTCCACCTTCCCCCCCTCAGTTCTCCCATCTACCAATCACTGTTCATCAATTTCCCTGTGCCAATGGAGGCTCTAGCTTAACCCAGGACCGCCCAGCGGTTTCTGGCTTTTGCACATGTCTCTTGAAGGTCATATTTTCAAATGATTAAATCTTTACTCCTTTGCTACAGCCCTTTCTAAATCCTGTTAACTTGAGTAGGGTAGAGATTGGAATAATTAAATTTTGATCTAGGCTGCAGTCCTTACTCAATCCTATTAGGACTGAATAGGGTGGAGATTTATTCCAAGTATCTCCATTGTATCAATTCTAAAATCAATCAAGACTCAAAGAAATTCCTGTTCTATGCTTAAGCATAGGTCAAAGTCCTTTCCATTGTTCAGCAAAGGGTTTCTGTCCTAAAGTAATCTTAAGAAGGGAAGAGAAGGAACCTCCCATGCCAATGGGCTTCCCATTCCAATAGACTATTAGTAAGAAATTTTCCAAGTATGAAATATCCCAATGGTGAAATTTCCAACATTTATAAGTCTAAGGAATTTTGAGGTTTACAGGATGGTGTTGCCCAAAGAATAAAGGTCTACTAAGCTGGAAATCAACTTATCAAGCTTTGAGCACTTATTAAACAGTTACTCTGAGTAAGACACTATGCTAAGGTCTATGGATATGAAGAAAGACTGAAACAAACCCTGCCATCAAAGAACTTATATACAAGGTATTATTTACCCCAAAAATACACATATAAATAATACCTTTCATATTTCTATTTAATAGTTCTTTCTCTGGAGATGGATATTCAAAAATATTCTTCAGGCATTAAATCTGTAGCTGTATATTGTGTAAATAGAAATTCTATACTCCTGAACTACATTGCCCAGCATCCCTTTTCTTTACATCCTGACTGTGTGCTTACATTTAGGAAATAAGTATGCTGAAAATGCTGCCCTTGGTGCTTCTCTGGAGGCTCTGTGTTCTCTCCTTGGTGTGCATTCTGGGAAGTTTTCTCTTTACTGAAGGTATTCTTTCCTTTGCTTCAAGTTATTATTATTAAATCTTATAAAAATAACACTTGGCATATTTGGATATGCGCCTTTATTCTTATAATATACTGTCCTTTTAGTTCTACTCATTTCACTGTGTATGTATTTCCATAATTTTTTGACATTAATGTGCTCATCATTTCTTATGGTATAGTAGTATTCCATAACAATTTTATGTCACAACTTATTTAGCCATTCTCCTGTTGAGAAGATCCTCTCAGTTTTCAGTTTTTTGACACCACAAAGAGAGCTGCTATAAATAGTTTGAGAGATATAATAAAGTTCTTTTTCTTTTTCCATGATCTCTTTGGAAAATAGACCCAATAGTGCTATTTCTGGGTGTAGGGGTATATGCAGTTTTCTGAGTCTCTGGGCATCATTCCAGAGTGCACTCCCAAACAGTTACATCAGTTCACAGTTCCACCAACAGTGTATTAGAATCTCTATTTGCCATAAGAAATGGTGATAATTTAGGAGGCTATTCCACATGAGGATTGGTTAAATAATTTGTAGATCATTAATCTGTAGAAAATGAGGCTAAGGGACAATGCATGATGGCTCTTTTTAAAATATTTGAAAAGTTATCATGTAAAAGAAAGATCTGATTTGCTCTACTTGGCCTTGGAGGATAGAACAAGGAGCAATGCCTAGATATAGCTAAGAGAATGATTCTAGCTCCATTTTGGGGAAGATTGCCTTATGATAGGAGCTATCTCAAAAGAAGAGAGTCTAAATAATCAGTTATCAGTTTGCAAAGAGGATTTTCTTTAGAGTTTGGGATAAAGTAGGTAAATTCTGAGATCTTTTCCAATTGTGATTCTATTCCAAATATATTGCTAAAGGATTAGGAAAAAGAAGTGTGAACAAAATATATTGACATTATGGAATTAAACATTATTGGGAATTGAGAAGAAAATTATATGAAGAATAAAATATTCATGGTACTTCTTTTTTCTTTTGTCTTATTTCAAGCCTAGTAAATTTCTCTAGAACTGATATGACATGATTGGATTCCATGGCCATAACAAATAACGTGGCCCAGTTAATCTTTACAGGACTCTTTCAGAAAGAAGCGCAGAGAGTGTGTTTTCTGGTTTTTCTGCAAATGTATGTAGCCACAATTTTGGGCAATGGCCTCATCATCTTGACAGTCAATACCAGCAAAATTCTGAATACCTCCATGTACTTCTTCCTCGGCTACTTATCCTTATTAGATATCTGTTCCTAAATTCATTTCTGACTTATTGACTGAGAACAAAACCAGCTCTTTGGATGGCTGCATCACTCAGATCTTCTTTTTCTATTTATTTGGAGTGCTGAGGTCCTCCTGTTCACAGTAATGGCCTATGACCAGTATGTGGCCATTTGTAAACTCCTCCATTATATGACTATCATGAATGATCCTATGTGTCATGCACTGTTGTTTTGTTCCTGACTTAAGGGCATGTTTTACTCTGTCATTCAGATTCTCATGACTGTTCAGTTGCCTTTCTGTGGTCCCAATGTCACTGATCACTATTTCTGTGACCTCCATCCCTTGTTCAAGCTTGCTTGTACTGATACTGTTGTGGAAGGAATTATTGTGTTTGTAATAGTGGTATGATGGATTCATGCTTCCTTCTCCTTCTTATGTTGTCATCCTGGTTCACTTGAGAAACCAGTCATCAGAGGGGAGATGTGAGGCTCTCTCCACTTGTGCCTCTCACATTACTGTTGTTGTTTTATTCTTTTGTCCTGCTTTCTTTCTCTACTTGAGGTCATCTTCTACCTTTACTGAAGACAAACTTGTGTCTGTGTGTCTGTATTTTATATAGTGGTTACTCCAATGTAACGCACGAGCCGCCTGTGACAACTACAGAGGCATCTCACTACTCTCCACTGCTTGAAAGATCTTCGCTCATGTTATACTCAACAGACTCCTGTCATTTGTTTCAGAGCAGAACCTGTCTGAATCACAATGTGGCTTCCGACCAGATTGCAGCACCATCGACATGGTCTTCACGGTGAGGCAAATGCAGGAAAAATGCCTTGAGCAGAATCTGAGTCTCTACATTGTCTTCATAGACGTGACGAAGGCATTTAACACTGAACAGGGACACATTGTGGGTGATCCTTAGCAAGCTCGGCTGTCCAGCAAAATTCGTCAAACTGATCCAGCTTTCATGTTGACATGACAGGGGAAGTCCTATCTGGTGGAGAGACTTCTGATCGCTTCAACATCTCCAATAGCGTGAAACAAGGCTGTGTCCTCGCTCTGGTACTATTCAACCTATTTTTCACCCAAGTATTACGACATTCTGTGATGGATCTAGACCTGGGCGTCTACATCAAATACCGACTGGATGGCTCACTATTCGACCTTCGGCACCTGACTGCAAAAACAAAGACAACAGAGAGACTCATCCTGGAAGCTCTCTTCGCAGATGACTGTGCTCTCATGGCCCACCAAAAAAAATTATCTTCAAACCATTGTGGACAGGTTCTCTACCGCAACAAAACTGTTTGGCCTGACTATCAGCCTCAGCAAAACAGAGGTGCTGTTTCAACCTGCACCAGGGAGGCCAACTAATGAGCCGTGCATTATAATCGACCGCACGCAGCTTTCTAACATCAACACTTTCAAGTACCTGGGCAGCACCATCGCCAACGACGCGTCCCTAGACCATGAGATTAATGCCAGGATCCAAAAGGCCAGCCAGGCACTCGGGCGGCTGCGCTGCAAAGTCCTCCAACACAGCAGTAGAAGCACTGCGACGAAGCTCAAAGTGTATAACGCAGTGGTCCTCAGCTCACTTCTGTACAGTTGTGAGACATGGACACTGTACCGGAAGCACATGAAACAGCTGGTGCAATTCCACCAACGCTCTCTCCGGTCAATCATGAGGATCTGATGGCAGGACCGAATCACCAACCAGGAAGTCCTCGACAGAACCAACTCCACCAGCATTGAAGTAATGGTCCTCAAAACCCAGCTACGATGGTCTGTACATGTCATCCACATGGACCCACAGCGAATACCAAGACAGGTATTCTATGGTGAACTGTCAGCTGGACTCAGGAAACAAGGTTGACCCAAGAAGAGATTCAAGGATCAGCTAAAGTCAAACTTGAAGTGGGATGGCATTACACCAAAGCAACTAGAACTCGCTGCCTCTGACAGAAGCAACTGGCAAACCCACATTAACCATGCCGCCACCACCTTTGAAGATGAGCGAAGTCGACATCTTGCCACTGCGCGTGAATGCCGACACCAGGCCACAACCGCACCTCCTGTAACAACTGGTGTCCCATGCCCCATGTGCCACAAACTCTGCGCCTCAGTCTTTGGACTTCAAAGCCACATGAGGGTACATCAATAGATGATAATACACAAAGACAATTGTCATTCTCGGTCACTGAGAGACTACCACTACTACTCTAATGTTGAATCTATACCTTGAGATGTGCAGAAGTGAAGAATGCAATGAGGAAGTTGTGGGGGAAAATGAATTTGGGCAGGGAATGAAAATAGACATGTGAAGACAATGCATACTGACTCTTGGGGTACTTGTTTTATATATATGTATTTATATAATATTAGGGAGGGTTTAGTAGGAGCAAGAACAAACGTCAAAGTTAATCTCATACAATTGGGGTCCATTTTGGGTCAAGCAGAAGTTCCAGGATGAAGAGTAGCACTGCCAGAATCAGGATCAGAAGGGGAGTGATGGGTTAACACATACCATCCACCAGTGTAATTTTATCCACTATCTCTATCACCTCCTTAAGATGATTTTGATTGTAGGAAGGTCCAGTTTCCAGGCAGCTTCAAGTCTCCCTCTCTCCTCCAGAGAAGAAATCCAACTGCTCCCAAGAAACTGTCTGTGTGATCAGTCCCTCAACTCCTGAGAGCCCCAGAATGTTGGCCTGCAGAATCTCCTGCTTTCAGCTTACTCCTGCTAAAATCACTTCCAACAGTTTCCCCCTTTGCACAAAGCCAAAATCGTGTTGAATACACTTGTGTGCTAACAAAGTTATATTTGCTTTAAACTAAAATTTCTACCCCAAATAATAAACATCCTACACTCATCTATCTTATTCTATCTGATACTATCCTATTCTAGGGATTTAATCAAGGAAAGGAAAAAAGGAAATTATACAATGAACAATTACAATGTTGAAAATACAGATTGAATATATATAAAAGCAAAACAAGCACTGAACATTAAAATAAAAAACAAACACAAATTCATGCAAAACGTTAAAATCATAAAATAGTACTCTTATCAACTAATACAGAAAATTCTCCTACTATTGCAATGCATAAACAGCAAACAGACAAAACTTTTCAAAAAATACAATAAACACAACATTCATAAATTTTACAAAAAAATTAAACCAAACCACCAAACTTACTTATGCAAATACCTTTAACAATAGATGAAAATTAAACATAACCATAGTATATGTTAAGAACTTAGCAAATATGATTTATGTACATAAGTTTTACATATATACATACAACACACAATACATGCATATATGTTATACATATACACATCTATACACTTCGCATTTTCACATGTTACATATATACATATACATACAATATAATACAATTAATTTTATTATCCTAAATATAATATACACTAGTTACATATATTTACATATGTATTTACATTTTTGTGTGATATGTGATGTTATATGTCATGTGTGATATAATGTATATTGGTTATGTATGTTGTAATGTATTTTGTGGTGTAGTTCAGTATCTTAATCTTAATAAAATCTCCTAAATCTAATCTTATCTACCTATACTATTACTATTGTAAACTAAGTAGCTTTTTTTGTTAGCAACTAAGTACTTTATATATAACTACTTATAACATTGTTAGTCTCTAGCTCTACATTATTTCACTTATTCCACTACTGAATCAATGTATCCCAAACATGGGTATGTTTTTGTGTAAATGTGTTTGTTATGTTGTTATTCATGCTATGTTATGTTGTTTTGTTAGTGTTATGCCAGTGTTATTGTTGTGTTATTGTTGCATGTAATATACTTACCAAAACTTTTGATTTTTCTTCTTCTCATCTTGTTTGAAGAATTCTTCCTCTCCAAAATTCATAGTAGTAAAATGTATTGGTGAATGCTTATAAATATATGTTTTGTTATGTTACCCAAATTCCTTAAAACCATTAGTCCATCAATCACTTGATCCTCTTCATTGGAAATTCCATTCAAAGTCTTCATCTTCTTAATATTTATAAGTCTTTCAGTCTTTTTTACAATGTCTATCATTTTTCTGAATCCTCCTCTTCATCTGCAATGTCCTCTTCCACTTGAATGGTGCTCTCCTTACTGATCTTTTTGACTGTAGACTCTATTGACTGATGAATCTCAGCTTCTGATTACTTATTCTTCTTCATTTTCTTCTTCTATAGTTTCTACATTTTCGTTATCAATTCCATGAGCTAATTTAACATGTGAACAATGGTACCACGAATCTCTTCCTAATATTTTCACTGAAGATGGTGAAACTAACACAATTGTATAAGGACCTATACAACTCTCTTATGTTGCTGATATTTTTGCAAAAATTTTCACATACACCATATCACCTGGTTGACAATTATGAAGAGAATAATCAAATGGACCAGATTGGATCAATACACCCATATCATGCAGTTCTCTAAGTTGTTGTTGTAATGCACTTAAATATGAAGCAACTTGACAATCTCCTCCTAAGAGAGATGTATAAACAGTCTTACAAGTTTTTGCCTGCAGTGGAGCATATCTGAAGAGTGTTTCATAAAATGATATATGGAAATATGCTCTTGGTCTTGTATATAGGTAAAACAGTGCTTTGGGAAGAATATCTGGCCATTTTAGATGAGTTTCAGCACAAATTTTCCCCACTATAGACTTGAGTTCCCTATTCCCATGCTCTACTTGACCTGAACTTTGTGGATGATAAGGAACATGATATTTAAGTATTATTACTAGATTCTCATAGACTCTTTTCAGGATATCTCATGTAAAATGACATCCTTTATCAGAATCTATGGTAAGTGGTACACCAAAGCTAGGAATAATTTCCTTAAGTGATACTTTCACCACAAAGCTAGCTGTATTAATATTAGATGGAAAAACTTTAGGCCATTTTGTTAATTTATCTACAATTACAAGGCAAAACTTGTATCTTCCAGCTTTTGGCATGCTTATGTAATGTATTTGCAAATTATTGAATGGACAATATGCCAAAGGCCTACCACCCAAACCTTTTTTTCTGAATGCAACTTGATTGAATTTTTGGCAAACAGAACAAGTAGTACAGAGGTTATTTGCAACAGTACTTATTCCTGGTGCTAAATGTTGTCTCTTTACAGAGTCTACTACAGTTTGAGTACCAAAATGATCTTTTTTGTGAATGGCTTGACACAAATAGGTATAAAAACATTTTGGTAACAGAGGTTTTCCAGTGTTTGCAACTCATATTCCATGTTCTTTCCTTGTTCCAAATTTTTCCTTCTACTTCTGAATTCCTGAGTCTACATGAGCTCTTTCTAAATCATCAGACTCAGTAGTTCACAAATTCATTACATACACCGGAGCATTCCTGTCTGCAAAATTAGCAGTAATATCAGTTCTATGTTTTCCTTTAGAGACTAAATCTCTGCCAGAAGTATGACTTCTAAAATGGATCATTGCTAGCTGTTTTGGTTTTTGGATAACATCCAACAACTCAGGCATGATTTCTGCATGTGCAATTGGTTTTCTTGATTCAGTAATTGAACCTCATTGTTTCCATGTCTTTCTTGTTGCATGACATGCTGAAAATGCATAGTGAGAGTCTGTATAAATATTAGTCCTTTTACCATCAGCTAGAAGACATGCTTGCCTCAGTGCCACCAACTCTGCTCCTTGAGCACTAAGGTCGCTAGGTAATGAGCCATACCACATGGTCTCAAATTCTGTGACCATGTGCAGCACCAGTACATCGAATTCTATCACACAAATAAGAAGAACCATCCATATATAATGTAAAGGTTAAAATTAGGTCTCAATAATAAAAAATATTATATTTTAAGAGATTTATTAAATTATCATTAGAAATCAAGTAATAAACCAGATACAAAATAAAAACCATGTGCCTATGGCTTGTTAGCCATTTAAAAAATACCCACTCACTACCATCACCACTGGCTGCAAGTTGAAGAAGAGGCAAGGATCTCCCTGTCCTCACATTATATCCTCTGTCTATAGGAAGTACTTAATGACAGGAATTCAGTGGGATCATGGGAAATGTAATTCTATTTTTTTTAGGGTAACATTTTCAACTCTACATTACCCCCTGAGAGCTAAGGAAGACTAGTCTCTCCTATGGGTCTTGTAAACTTACCAACTTTGAAATGACAATAATTTGTGGATAAAAAGAAAAGAGAACAAAACCAATGATTGCGGGGTGCACTGATAAAAACCAATTAGGGGGAAGTTCCCTTTTGGCATAAGAGTGTACATTCAAAATAAATGTACAATCAATCTTCAGTTCAATCAACCACACCCCAAAGTTTGTTCTGGATTTTCCTATTGTAGTGTAGTTTTTTCAGGCATCTTTTTGCAAAGAGTTCATTCTCTGGATTTTAGGAGTTAGCAAGCTTCTTTCCTTGAAGATCTTTCTCAAATAAAAATTTTAATCCTGGATAAATGATCATTAGAAATCAAGGAATAAAGAGGGGACAAAATAAAATCCATGTGCCCATGGCTGGTTAGCCATTTTAAAAATCCCCACTCACCACCATCACTGCTGGCTGCAAGCCCAGGAAGAGGTGGGACTGTCCTAATCCTCACATTATATATTCTGTCTACAGGAAGTATGTAATGACAGGAAGTCAGTGAGTGGGCTCATGGGAAATGTAGTTCTTTTTTTTTAGGGTAACAAATTTCCAATTATACATTAATACCAAGTCTGAATTTTCAATAGGAGTGTCTTTCAAATCCATCCTAGGCATATCCACTAGATTTACTACTTCTATATAGTCATGTAGTGGTTCACTCTTCTTTGGCAAATCAAGGAAGAAACATAGCTGGATTTAATACATTACACCTCCTCAACTGGATGTTCAAACTATCCAGGAGAATAATTTCATACTTAGAAATTCACTGATCTGAATAAGCTTGAGTACAAAATTTCCTCATTAGTGCTTCTATTTGATGTGAACAAGATACAGTCAATGGACATCTCAAAACTAAATCTGCTGACTTCTGGACTAACACAGCTGTAGCTGCTACACCCCTTAGACAAGGAACTGTACCAGCAGATATTGTATCAAGCTGACAACTCTAATATCCAATTGGACAATAACTTGTACTAAAGTCTGTCAGTACACCAGTAGCAATACCTTTAATTTTATTGCCAAATAGTTGGAATGGTTTTTTATAGTCTGGGATACCCAAAGCTGGAGCACATAAAATGGCTTCTTGAAGCTTACTTAAGGCTTGCAGATGTTCAGGCTTTAGTTTCAGAGGTTCAGGTTCTGTATTCCTGGTTAAATCTTTTAGACATTTTGTTAGTTCACTATATCCAGGTATCCATTGTCCACAGAATCCAGTTGTTCCAGGAACAGCTCTGAGTTGCTTTTTGGTCTTAGGAGCACTCAGTTTCTGGATATCTGCTATGCTTTTCAGTGTGATACTTCTTGAATCCTCTGATAACACAAAACCAAGATATTGCATTCAAGGCAAAACCCATTGTAATTTTACCTTGGAGATTTTATGCCCATGCTTATATAATTCTAACAAAAGAATCTTGCTATCTCTCAGACACACCTTGGCATTTGGGGATGCAAAAAATATCATCCACAAAATGCACGAATTTACCTTCTTTAAATGTTATAATTTTCAGATCTCTATTCAGAATTTATGAAAATTGGCTAGATGAGTAAATCCCTGGAGCAAACAAGTCTAGGACCCCTGGGTTTTTCCCCAGGTAAAAGCAAGGATCTTTTGAGAATCCTCATGAATTGTAATTGAGAAAAAAGCTGAGCATAAATCTACCACAGTGAAATATTTTGCACAGTGAAATATTTTGTCTGACTTGGAATGGAAGAAATTATAGCAGTTGGACTTGGTACAAAGAATGAGTCTTGATTACATAATCATTGACTTCTCTTAAACCTTCTATAAAATGATATACAACTTTGCTGCCCTGATCTATCTTTGGCTTTTTGGAAGAATAGGAGTATTAAATTCTGAGAAGCAAGGTATTATGATTCCTTGTTGAATTAAGAGTTCAATGATTGGTCTTATACCCTCAATTGCTTCTTTAGTCAAGGGATATTGAGGTACACAAGGAACTTGTCCTTCATTAGTCCTCACCCTGACTGGAGTAGCTGATTTCAATATACCTACATCTGTGGAAGACTTTAACTGAAGATCTTTAGGGATATCCTCAGGTATTGGATAGATTGAATCTAAGTCACCCGCTTTACTGACTGAATCTAAGAACAGCAATGAAAAAGCTTTAAGAGATTCTTCTGGTAGATGTAATGAGATATCTCCAGTATCAGCACATTGGATTGTTGCCCTTAATTTACATAATAAATCTCTACCTAA
This sequence comes from Monodelphis domestica, assembly GCF_027887165.1. Taxonomy (NCBI): domain Eukaryota; kingdom Metazoa; phylum Chordata; class Mammalia; order Didelphimorphia; family Didelphidae; genus Monodelphis; species Monodelphis domestica. The sequence goes on along the minus strand of NC_077232.1, from coordinate 26,970,854 downwards.
AAGATTCATTGGATAGTCTGGCATACAAAGAAATGCATGCTCCTCAGATAATGGACCTGAAGTAAATATTTTTGGTTGTAATTTTGCTATTCTGTCTGATTTGCTACTCTGGTTTACCAGTAGTACCTATTATTTCCATTGTACCAACAGCTCTTCAATTCTTAGGAAAACTTAGCAAAACTGATTTACTGGCTCTTGAATAAACCAGAAGGTCATAAATCTGGTCTCCAATATTTACAGACACATATTGTTCTCTAGTATTTGGTGGTTGAAATGTTTTTAATATTAGTGCTAGTAGAGTAACATAAGTACAAAGCTCAGTCATTTCCTGTACATCCAAATTTAAATCTGCTTGAATTTCACGATATTCCCAAGATTTCTTTAACACCATCATCAGTTTTTTCACTACTCTCATTGGTCTTTATAATCTCTACCTTGGTATCATTGTTCTCATTTACAATCAATTTATCTTCATCCAATTTACATTCTTCATTATTTTCCATTATTTCACAATCACTAGAATTTTCCACTAATTTTACATTACAATTTTCCTTTTCCTCACAATTATTAAGACTAATTATATTATTGTTTGATTCAATCACATTATTTATAAATTCGTTAACCTTATCTACATTACATTCAATTATGACTGAGAGGAAAATATTGTTAGGGATTTACCCAAGTGTGGCCTCTAAGTTGGCACAATAATATTAATAACTTTTTATTTACTTAAAATTTCATAATTTCAGAGGAAGGGGCCACATGGACCTGCATGCCATTTTATTTCTTCTCGACTAGAAGTAAGTTAATTGTTGTACCATGATCTGACTCATTAAATCACCAGAGAGGAAGGAGTAGAGAGGATCTGGTACTTGTTGACCGACTCTACCTTTCACAGAGATACCCAGCAGTGCTACATTAGAAATGGGCAAAAACTCAGACCACTAAATACATAATTGAAACAGGCATTCTGCCTTTCCCCACGTCATTATTTCTTTGGCATAGTTCTCTCCTAAGGGAGCTGAGAAAGACCTCAGGGATTTTCATCTCCTGCTCTTAGCTGCTGACTTAGTTTCTTTTATAAGGTGAGGGCACCTCAGAATTAGCTAGATATAGTTGTTTCCATGCCATTTTTACAAATAGATTGTGAGATCCTTGCAAGTGAGTACTTTTTCTTTTGGCCTTTCTTTGTATCTCAAGAATTGAATTCAAGGTCAGCCAATACATTGTTTTAATAAATGCTTGTTTTCTGGCTCACTGACTCTCAAATCTGTCATTCTATTTCTAGTGCTCTAAAGCCCCTCACTGTATTCTCACTTAATTCTATGTTCTAATAATCTCTGTTCTCATGTCATTTCCAACCCTGAAATTCTATTTTCTGATTCTTTACTTTTCACAACAACTAATATCTTCGGGCAAGTGTGAGATGATATATGTTCAAAAAGATTTGATTTATTCTTTACTCTTTAATAGAATAATAACCAGAGTAAAATTTCTTTGGGGACGGTATAGATCTTCAGTGTTTGCCTACCACAACTTGTTCATCAGTCTAGAATCCTTCTGATTATCTACAGAGCTCTGAGTGCATGTTTTGGAATGCCTCATCTTTGGAAGTCATCTTGACTTCAACCCTGCCTCAAGGCAGAATTATGTCAAACAAAGATTTATCTACTTCTAGGGACTGAATGCTCCTGGCTTCTGAAGGACTTTCAGAATCGACTGGCTGGGATTCCTGAGAATAAGGAAAGAAAGTCAAGTTTAAGTTGGGTATTGATTCATTTCTGTCCCAGAGGGAGAATGTGGGAAGTCCATTCATCACACAATACATTTGCATGTGTGACCTTTTTTCAAAATTATTTTCATTTGTAGTCATCAGGACTCCCAAATGTAACTGTATAATTTTTTCTGGTGCATTCCTAATCTCGTGCCTTTTGTAGCGTTAAGATAATATTGAACTCAATATCTGTTGTTGTTAATCTGATACCTTGTATAGAAGGGCCAAGGTAACAGTAGTGGGCCTTGGTTGTAGGCCAGCACAATGGATAATGCAGGAGACAGATGGAAAAAGAACAACTTATTCCCAGTTTATTAAGACTAATAATGTTTTAAGAAGGTGATAAATAAACAGGAAATCCTAAACACTAATGGGTACGAAGCTTTCACCTGCTCTCAAACTAGACTCTCCTGGAAAACCAGCCTATTCTATCACTTCCTAAAACCCCAGATTTCCTTTTCTAAATAACCTATTTCTACTAGCATATGAATAATGTATTGAGCTTCTTGAAAATAATTTCCCAAATTGATAAGTTCAGTGTCAGCAAGTCAGAGTTGCCCTGACCACCGCCGGGCCTTAGGCCTGGCCCCAATCTGGGTTAAAAGACAGAAAAAAGATCTTTTTCTTCTCTTGAACACTGAACATGAAGTCACTTCTCTCTTCCAAAGTTTCCAATCTTTTCCAGATACTTCCAAGTATTTCCAAAGGTTTTAGAGGAAAAGTCTCTGAGAGGATGTGAAACAGCCTTGTCTGGAAGCAGGCTCAGTTCAAAGGCCCCTCAGAGACCTGCTGCTCAGAATCTTAGAGTCCAGAGTGGCAGTTAACCCCCCCCCCCCCAACCTGAGGATCTGATAGAGTCTCCTGCTTTCCATTCTGACTTCCACTCAACTCATCAAAACTTCTTACTTATTCAATAATATTCTTCCTAATAGTAGCCTCTAGGCAGAATACAAGTGAAATAAAGACGCAGAAAAAATAATTTATTTTGCATAATCTCCATCAGTAAAAGAGACTGGGAAAGTCTCCGTTCTCACAGTAAAAACTCTCAATCCAACAGCAATAACTTAAAAATAATTTTGATTCCCAGAGAAAACATTTATGATCAGAGAGAACTGAAGGGTAGAGTGTGGCAAAGTTTTAGAAACTCTTCTGATTGTGTGTATTTTGCTTTCTGGAAGATTGTAATAATAGCAATTTTAATAGCTCACATTTATATATCAGTCTAACATTCTTAAAGCATTTCATATATGTTATTTCATTTAATACTTATAATATTCCTGTGAGATAGGTATTATTATCCCCATTTTTTAGATCAGGAAACTTGAAGTTCATAGCGATCTTAAAAAAAACAAAACTCTTACCTTCAACTTTAAAAATTAATACTATTTATGGTTCTAAGGGAGAAGCCTGGTAAGAGCTAAGCAATGGGGTTTAAGTGACTTGCCCCAGGGTTACACAGCTAGGAAGTGTCTGAAGCCATGTTTGAACCTAGAACCTCTAGGATCCAGGCCTGGATCTCAATCCACTGAGCTGTCCCCTCATAAAGAGCTTGCTTAGAAACACATTTCAGGATTTCAACTCCGGTTCTCTTGATTCCTTGTCCAGTCCTCTAGCCACTATGACTCCCAGCTTTCCTGACTGCCTGGGGAGGCCTTTACAGTATAGAAAAATTGAGGCACCTTCCAAGAATGGGCACAGAGCTATATGGGATAACTACATGCAACAGGATAATGGTTTACTTAATAAATTTCTCCTCTATTATGTCTCTTATCAACAATATTAGTGTTATTGTGGTTTGATGGTGATATGGTTGGGGATGTAGACTAAACAATCACCCTAGGGCAAATATTAATAATATGGAAATAGGTCTTGATGAAATGTGAAATTGTTCATTGACCACAGGACAGAGGTGGGAAGAGGAGAAGGAAAGAACTTGAATCAATTAACCATAAAAAATCTAAATTAATTAATTAAATAAACGAAATAAAAAAAACAATTTTAGTTATATTTTTAGCTCTTATTGGAGATTCTGGCAGAAGAAATATTGCCAATTATTGAGAGGAATTTATAAATTTTATTGATGTACTGGCCATGAAGGTTGAAGCTGAATATAATGTTTTTATTTGATTCATCCTCCTGTTTTCATGTGGAATTCAGAAATACAAAACAGCATTTTCCCTAACTATTAGGCAAAATACAAATTGACATAAATTTTCAGTGATGCTCTGGTCTTAACAATGGCTTGAATCAGACTGGCCTTTGCTTTCAGAATTATAGTTAAGATATCCTGGAATTCCTATTTAGTCCAAAATTCTGGGAGGCAATAATTAAAGCATAACTCAGAGATGTATCATGTAAGCCATATTTAGATTTAATGTTGAAAAGGAAATCATAGGACCTTGTAATTCATATTAGTTTTCCTCTGCTACTGAAACTTCCTTTTGGAAATAGGAATACTTTAGGGAGGTAGAAAGGAAAAATATTTAGTCATAAAATATGGCATAATACCACTGCAGATGGTACTTGCTGATGGTTTTAAATATATTGGTTATTAATTTGAGGAAAGGAGCTTTAATTTCTATATTTTCTAGTGTTTTCAATAGGAATGGGTGTTGTATTTTGTCAAAGACCTTTTCTGCATCTATTAAGATAACCATGTGGTTTCTGTTAATTGGTAGTTGATATGGTCAATTTTATGGATGGTTTCTCTAATATTAAACCAGCCTTGCATTCCTGGCATGAATCCCACCTGATCATAATGAATAATACTTGTGATAACTTGCTATAGCCTCTTTGCTAGTATTTTATTTAAGATTTTTGCATCTATATTCATTAAGGCGATTAGCCTGTAGTTTTTTTTTCTGTTTTTGGTCTTCTTGATTTGGGAATCAGTACCATATTTGTGTCATAAAAAGGGTTTAGTAAGTCTCCTTCTTTGCTTATTTTTTCAAATATTTTGTATAGTATTGGGATTAGTTGTTCTTTAAAATTTTGATAGAATTCACTTGTGACTCCATCTGGCCCTCAGGATTTTTTTATAGGGAGTTCCTCAATGGCTTGTTCAATTTCTTTTTCTAATATGGGATTACTTAAGTATTGTATTTCTTCTTTGTGTTAATCTAGACAATTTTTATTTTTGTAAATATTTGTCACCTAGATTGTCATATTTATTTCCATATAATTTGGCAAAATTACTCTTTATAATTGTCTTAATTTCCTTTTCATTAAAGGTGAGATAACCATTTTAATTTCTGATACTGTTAATCTGATTCTCATCTTAGTTTTTTATATTAGATTAACCAATGCTTTATCTCTTTTATTTGTTTTTTTTTAGAGAACCAGCTCTTAGTCTTATTTATTAGTCCAATAGTTCTTTTATTTTCAATTTTATGAATTTCTTTGATTTTTAGGATTTACAATCTGGTCTTTATTTGAGGAATTTTAATTTGTTATTTCTCTAGTTTTTTTTTAATTGCATCCCCACTTTATTGATGCCCTCTTTTACTTTTTTGTTGATAAAAAAATGGAGTGATAGAAAATTTCCCCTGATTACTGCTTTGCCTGTATCCCATAAATTTTGATATGTTGTCTCCTCATTGTCATTCTCTTTAAGTCTGTCATTATTTCTGATTTCTTCTTTGATTCACCCATTTTGAAGAAATAGATTATTTAGTTTCCAAATAATTTTAAATTTGCCTCTCCATGAACCCTTACTAATTATAATTTGTATTGTATCATGATCTGAAAGTTGCACTCATTATTTCTGCTTTTCTGCATTGGTTTGTGATGTTTTTATGTCCTAGTAGATGGTCAGTATTTGAATATGTGCCATGTGTTGCTGAAAAGAAGGTATATATCTTTAATACTATTCAATTTTCTCCAACTATTTATTAACTGTAGTTTTGCTAAAATTTCATTTACTTCTCTTACTAATTTCTTAATAATTTTTTGCTTCTCTTTATCTAGATCTGATAGGGGAAGGTTGAGGGCCCCCACTAGTATAATTTTCCTATCTACTTTTTACTTAACCACCAATAATTACTCCTTTAAAATTCTAGATGCTATACCATTTGGTGCATATATGTAGAGTACTGATGTTTCTTGTCTATACTGCCTTTTATCATGTTATAATTACTTTCCTTATATCTTTTAACAATATGTATTCTTGCTTTAGCTTTATCTTGGGTCATGATTGCTACTACTGTTGTCTTTTTCTCAGTTTTTTCTCACCCCCAAAATTCTGCTCCAGTCTCTTATCTTTATTGATGTATTTCTACCTGCCTCAAATGTGTTTCTTATAAAAAAACCTATGATAGGATTTTGGTTTTTAATACACTCTGCTATCTGCTTCTGTTTTATGGGTGATTTCATCTCATTCATGTTCACAGTTATGATTACCATCTGTAAATTGCCTATCATTTTGATTTCCTTTTTGAACTGTGCCCTTTCTCCTTTCACTCTTTCCCTCCATACCAGTGTTTTGTTTTGAATCAGTCCCCCTTTCTCCCTCCTTTATTTTATACCCCTTTCCACAACTTCCATGCTTATTCCCCTTCTACTTCTCTTTAGAGTCTTTTAATCACCTTCCCTCACTCTTCCCTCCTTTACCTTATGTTCTTCCCCACACTCCCCTTTAGTCTCTTTCTACTTCTTCATAAGGTAAGATAGGATTCTATAACCCAATGAATCTGGCTGTTTTTCCTCTCTGAACTGATTCAAATGAGAGTAAAGTTTAAGTATTACCCTTCACCACCTGAATTCTACTCTCCTTGTAATAATATTATTCCCCTCCCTTCAACATATGCCTCTTTATGTGGTATAATTTACCCTATTCTACTTCTTCCTTTCCATTTACTACAATGCTCTTCCCCCCCCCTAAAATTTTTTACATATCATCTTAAATAGCTATACCATACCCTCTTCCTATGTGTATTTCTTCTAACTACTATGATAATGATAATTTTTAAGAGTTACAAATATCATCTTTACATATAGGAATATAATCAATTTGATCTTGTTGAAGCCCTTAAATTTTTTTTTCCCTTCTTATTGACCTTTTTATGGTGCTCTTGAATCTTGTATTTGGACATCAAATTTTCTGTTTAATTTTTGTCTTCTCTTTGAGAATGCTTGGAAATCTATTTTATTAAATGCCTATTCTTTCCCCTAAAGTATATAGTTATTTTTTACGGGTAGATGATTCTTGGTTGTACACCCAGTTTTCTTGCCTTCTGGAATTTCATATTCCAAGCCTTTTGGTCCTTCAGTGTGGAAGCTGCTAAATCCTTTGTAATCTTCACTAGGGCTCCATATTATTTGATTTTTTTTTCATTCTGATCATTTGAATTATTTTCTCATTGACCTGGAAGCTCTTGAACTTGTTTAGAACATTTTTGGGAGCTGTCATTTAGGGATCTATTGTAGGTGGTGATCTGTGGATTCTTTCAATGTTTATTATGCTCTCTTGTTCAAGTATATTAGGTCAGTTTTCCTGGATAATTTCTTATACTATGATGTCTGGGATTTTTTTTGGTAATGATTTTCAGGTAGTGGAATAATTCTCAAATTGTCTCTCTTGGATCTATTTTTCAATTCAGGTGTTTTTTAATGAGAAAATTCATGTTGTCTCTTATTTTTTCATTCCTTTGTTTTTGTTTTATTATTTATTGATTTCATGAAATCATTAGCTTGTATTTGCCAGTTTCAGTTTTAAGGACCAATTTTCATCTGTGATCTTTTGTTTTTCCTTTTCCATTTGGTCTAATCTCCTTGTCATTGTGCATTTTTCATCTTTCAACTTTTTTGCCTATTCCTCTAGTATGTCAATTCTGGTTTTTAATCTGCTTATTTCATCATTCAATTTTTGCATCTCTCTTTCTATTTGATCAATTTTACTTTTTAAACTGTTATTTTCTTTTTTGCATTACTGTCATTTCTTTTCCCCACTTTCCCTTCCATTTCTCTTCTACTTATCTTTTTTGGTTATTGAACATTTTTTTGACATCTTCCAGAGCTTGCAACTATTTTTTTGGGGAATGTTTGCATGTGCTTTCTTATTTCTCAACCTCTAATATTACTTTTGTTTTTTGCTTTTTTTCCCCCATAGAAATTTTTTGAGTCAGGATATTTTTTTTTGGTGGCTTTTTTGCCAATTTTCCTGCTTGAGGACTGGGAATCCTACAAGTTGCTGGTAATTTTTATCTTAGGTTCTGTCTCACAAGGCTTTGGCATGGGGCTATCTTTGGTTCCTTGTCCGAGGTCTGAGAGAGCCCAGTGGTATGGACCTCCAAATCTCACTGCCAGGTAAAAGTTCAAAGTGCTTTTTTTGTTAGTGTAGCCTACGTTCCTTAATCCTGAGGTTGACCAGATCCTGGTTCTTTAATGATGCAGTAGGTGGAAGGTGTTGGTCTGCCTGCGCTTTACCTTGTGGAATTTTGCCCCTGGTTAGTTCCCCTTATATTGTGTTAATCCATTCCCTTTGGGTGCCTTTCACCTTTTGTTTAGTGGGAGAGACTCTTTGCTCATCCTTCTTTACTTTCTGGCCTTTTAAGCACTTTTTAAAGATCAGTTTGGATGGATATTCTGAGGAGTTGAAGGATTTCCCTTGTGGTACCCTGCCATCTTGCCTCTGTCCTCAGTCTTTGTTAGTGATTTCCAGTTATCATCTTAGACATGCTTTTAAAGGTCTATTGATTTTATTTTTCCATGGCTGTTTATAATATTTCTCCAGATGTGAATTTTATAGGCTGAGAAAGTTTATAAACATAGGGATATCCTTGCCTGCCACTGGCTGGCTCACTTTTAATTCCCTTGGTCTGGGTTTGGTGGGAGTATGTATTGCAAAGGTTGAGGAAGTATCACTTCTGCATGGTTAGAAAGGGAGATCAGAGTGAGAAACTATATGCAAAGAATTTTGAGAAGAGAGTAAAAATAAAGCAAGATGGAGAAGGCTACCAGCTAGTACATTTTCCTTTTCTTATCCCTCAGTTCCTTTGTCTCCTTGTGCACTCTACCACCCCAGTTAAGAGAAACTGTGCGGTCTTTAATCCTTTGACTTTCAAACCCCTAACATTGAAACAAGCATAATTGCCTCTAATAAAATGTGAACCCCTTGAAGTCTGATCTGTTGTAAAATAAATTTTCTACTCTTTATGCCTGTCATGATACTTCCATGTATAATAAATGCTTAATATATTTTTTCAGTGTTTAGATTGAATCACTTACTATTCATCCTATTTCCTAGCAGTTTGATCTCTGAAAAATTTAGAAGTGTCATAACTAGCATATATTTATTTTAATTATACATATATCAATGTAAGTTACAGTATTTATTGACCTGTTTAATTAAAGAGTGAATATAAATGACAATTTACATGTATGTGTTTTGAAATACAGATTCCTTTGTTGTCAAAAGTCAGTTACAAAATGATTTTTTTGGTAAGAAATAGAATCATGAGAATGAAAAAGGACTCTCTTATTATGTCCTCCTCTCTACCTTCTTATCTTCTATGACCAATATCCTCTGCTGTATTAAGCCCCCTTTATTTATCTTCATCTTGTGTGAGTCTTTTCATCTTTCCATTCACTCCATTTTTCTCCCTTCTCTTTTACTCTCTTTTCCTGAAAGCACTATAAGTCTTCCTGCAGTTCTCTAAAAAGATCTCAAGTTTACCAAGGTAAATTCTTGGCTGTCTATCTGTGGTCTCTAAATCTATGAGAAAAATTTAATTAACCATCATAAACTTTCAATTTTTTTATTCCATTGAAATTTTGTCATGAAATGTTAAATGTTTTTGAATTTTTCGTCAAACTCTTACCCAATTTCCCTTGTCTCTTCAGTTTTTGTATTGAGAATATAGAAAAAATGCCATTTAAAATACACAAGGTAAGGTAAAAAGATTTTAAATAATGATGATACCACACATTTCTAGTATTCATTGACATTTAAGTTCAATACAGAAGTTGCGTATACTGCATTTGACACTTGAACTGTATCCAATCCCCTTATTATATATATACAATTATAACCCAAAATGGGATTCATTATTCTTACTAATTGGCACCTATCTGCATTTACAACATAGTCATTGTCTTTTTTCTATATCCTTTATTTGAAAGCATTTTTTTGGGTAGCTAACCTGGATTTGTAGTTTTTATTGTTGCACTATATTATGTTGCTTTCCAAGAGTTTGAACCAATTGAAAACTCTGACATCAGTGGATTCATTCTGTATTTTTGGATACATTCTTTGTGTGGTCCAAAATGCAAACCAGTTGGTAAACATTCCCTATATTTCTTGAACAGAGACCAACTGCCCTAACATTCTGCATTATGCAGGGGGAAGACTATTGTCTCTAGAGTCAGCAAAGTTGAGTTAGAACCCTCACTGATAAGCTTACTACCTGTGTGACCTTAGGTAAGTTACTTACATTACTCTTCTTAGATCTCAGTGTCCTTAGCAGTAAAATGAGACATGTGGACTCAGTGGTCTCTGTAATGCCTTCTGGCACTAGATTGATGATATTATAATTCAGACAGTTGCACTTAATCTCAAGGCTAATCTTTCTAATATTCTGTTCTAATCTCTAACATCTTATTTATTTTTCTGTTTGGCACATATTTCTTTAGTAGATCACTTAAGTCTCACACTAAAGATGCTTTTCTGTTTCAGTCCTTTTGCAATTCAATTGCAATATCATTGGATGTTCATGTATTTATTCAGTTTCTCATGGTGGAAAGACTGTTGGACCTGGAGTCAAGAGATGCTTGGATTTCAATTTTATCTCCAGAACTTACTAGCTATGTGACTTCTCTGAGGCTCAGTATATTCACACGTCTCATTCTTGGGATTCATGTCATGAATGCTGAGTGATTAATAAATCAAACAGATATTGAAATGGGTAGCACTTAGGAATGAGTTACATGTGAAGTAAATATTGAGTTACTTCTCATAACTCATAAGGTTCTTGGGGGGGGATCAAAAAAGTTAATGCAAGTAATGCATTTTGCAGACCTTAAAGTTCTAAATTAAGAGAGCCTTTATGATATTTTTATTATTATTTATATGGTTTTAATTTTCAGTTGTCTCTTTATTTTTTATCCCTATCACTGCCTCTTAAAATGTAACAAAATACCTGTTTTTCTCTTTTTATCATTTCATGTTTTAAATTAAATTTTTTATTCAATATAATAATTCCCCTTTAATTTATAGAGTTAGGACCAATATCATAAATTTTAGGTCACCCTTCTCATTTAACATTTTAAAGCATCTGAATTACAGAAAATTAAAAAAAAAACCTGGTCTATATATTATCTTCCCCATTCAAATAGGAGTTACTTAAGATCAGAGAATGTGCTCCAATCTTTTCTAATCCCAGAATTAATCACAGAGTTTTTCACATAGTAAGCACTTAATAAGTATGTTTTCATTCATCTATCCATCCATTACCAACATCTCTTCATTCATGAATCCCTATATCTATCCATGCATATGTTAATCCCTGCATTCATGCATTTGTGCATCAGCTCATCAGCCTATGCATCCATGAATCCATTTGTTTTACTTCCCATAGGATACTTGCCCTTACTAATGATGCTGACCTCATCTTCCTTTGTTTTATTTCAGGTCTATCAAGCTTCTTTAGAGTTGTGATGACCTAATTGGATTCCATGGCTATTACCAACAATGTGACTCAGTTAATTTTTATGGGGCTCTTCCAAGATCGAGAAGCACAGAGAGTTTCATTTGTTGTTTTTCTTCCCATGTACATGGCCACAATGTTGGGCAATGGACTCATCATCTTGACTGTTAACATAAGCAAGAGTCTGAGCTCCCCCATGTACTTCTTCCTCAGCCACCTCTCCTTAGTAGAGATTTGTTACTCCTCTACTATTGTTCCTAAGTTTATTTCTGGCTTATTGACTCAGAATATAACCATCTCATTGGATGGCTGCATGACCCAGATCTTTTTTTCCCACTTCCTTGGAGTTGCTGAGATCCTCCTTCTCACAGTGATGGCGTATGACCGGTATGTGGCCATCTGCAAACCCCTGCATTACATGACCATTATGAACCGTCCTGTGTGCCATATGCTGGTGTTTAGCTCCTGGGTAGGGGGTATGTTCCACTCTGTTATTCAGATTCTCATCACTGTCCAATTGCCCTTCTGTGGTCCCAATGTGATTGATCACTATTTCTGTGACCTCTATCCCTTGTTCAAGCTTGCCTGCACTGATACTTTTGTGGCAGGAATTATTGTGTTTGTCAATAGTGGTTTATTCTCTGTGATTTCCTTTCTCTTCTTGGTTTCTTCTTATGTTGTTATCCTGGTTCACTTGAGAAACCAGTCAGCAGAGGGGAGGCGCAAGGCTCTCTCCACCTGTGCCTCCCACATCACTGTTGTTCTCTTATTCTTTGGTCCTGCCATCTTTCTCTACTTGAGGCCCTCTTCCACCTTTACTGAAGACAAACTTGTGTCTGTGTTCTATACAGTGCTTACGCCAATGTTGAACCCCATCATCTATACCTTGAGAAATGCAGAAGTGAAGAATGCAATGAGGAGGTTGTGGGTCAAGATAATGAACTTGGGAGGGGAATGAAAATGAGCATGTGAAGACAATGTATTGTGACTTTGTGGGTAGTGGGTCTTTATATTGTATTTGATTCATGTTTGGATACAGGAAAATCCTCATTAAACATGAGAGAGGGAGAATTAGACTATATAATCGTATGATTGTAGTGAGCTGAGGATGGATATGGTCCAGGGGTAAGAGTACTGACTTTAGGATCAAAATATCTAGGTTAGGGTACTTACATTACCTCTGTCTATTGGTCCCTGTGTCTTGAATGTTTGGTAGCTGAATTCAGCACATCAAAGGATCATTGGAGCCACCTTTAGTTTCAATTCCCAAACAGCGCGGCCTCAGATACACTTGGGCTGTCAGTATTTTCAAATTCTTTCATAGTAAGGTGTTCCCAATTCCTTAATCTTGATTTAATGATAGTTTACACAATGTTTATCTTGGGAGAAACACCTTTCAAAGTAAAGATAATTTGTTTTTGAAATAGAAAGAATTTAGGGTGAAATTGTCCCCCCAAACTAGATGGCCTCCTAACTCTGAGCTCTCAGTCTCACTGTTTGAGGAAAGTTTTTGCATTTCAGGAGGTGCAAATCATTTGTGCATCTGCATTTTAGAATTTATAGGTGTGCTGGCTTAAGCTGAGCAAAATGCACCACATCTATGTCTAGAATAGCATGTCTCAGAGATGTGGTGATATCAATTGGACTCAGAATTCCTTTCATATCTTCTAAATTAAAACAAATTTCTTTAACTTGTTTGCCAGAACAGGTGACCATCCTCACACAGGTGTGAATGAAGAAGAAATATTTTTAAGCAGTGCATGTATCACTGCCCTTAGATCTTTCTTTTCAGAATTAACCTACAGAAAGTTCCAACCATTACTGTTCTTTTTGTTGCTACTCTGATTGAAAATAAATGATATATTCCATTATGAATCTATGCATGTCATTAAATAGTGTGATACTTCATGTCCCTTCACTCTCTTTGTCAATACCCATTTAACAAATGATGATTCTGAAGGAAACTTCTTGGGGAAAGGAAATCTCAAACCAATCTATTCTCTTGCCAATTATTCATTGTCTGATTCTCTTGTAGAATGAATCTCTTACATCTACAGATCATTTTATAATGGTTACATGCATCTGTTTCCCCTTAGTAATACTAATAAAACTGCCATAGGTCATGCTTTAGCGTTTGCAAAGGGCTTTTGGATCCCACCTCAGACACTCACTAGTTGCGTGTCTTGAGGAAGCACATTAGCATTTCTTAGCTTAAGTTTCTTCTGAAAGCAACAATAATGAGAGTATCAAGTCACCATGTTGTGAGAATCAAGTGAGATTTTATATATGTTACATATATTTATATACAGGCACTTTTCAAGTACTAGATCAATTTTTCTTCTTGTTCTTGTTGTTCTCTTCTTCCTCCTCCTTCTCCTCTGTCTGCCTTTTCTTTTTATCCTTCTTTCTTTCCTCTTTGTAATTCAATGCCATGCAGTTAAACTAGTATGGCCCTACCCCACATTTTCACAGGATGGATTTAGTGTAAGAGTTCAGTAGGGGCATACATTAGGGGATTGTAGGTTGGTAAAAAGGATAGGACTTTAAAACTGGTTATAGGGAGTGAGGTAGAAAAATTGAGAATGACACTTGTTTTTGAACCTTGGTGGCCAGGAAGATTGTTATAGAGAAGTTAGGAATAGAAATGAGTTTGAAGGAAAGGAATGAGTTGTATTTTGGTCCAGGTTATCCAAATGGTTCTGAATCCAGCTACTATTTAGACAGCATCTCTTCTCCTCTTCCACAAGCATGTCTATGAAAAGATTCTTAAATGTTTTGAATCTTTGATGAAATCTAAATATCCTTTGTCTACAACATCCTCCAGATTTAGGTTAGTCTAGTCATCCTGTGAGAAAAAGGAAAAGAACTCAATCTGGCATTGCCTGCTCCTGTTGTAGTTGTGGTGGCATTTAGCACCCACTCCTTCATTTTCTAAATGCTTTCAGAAAACCTGTCCTTAATCCTATATTTGAGAATTCTTCTAGAAATAAAAGTCAAATTCACTGGTTTTCTGATTCCATTCCAATTGCTTCTGAGAAAAATTGGAACATTTGTCTTTCTGTAGTTCCATGGCTCCTCTCCCATTTTGGATGTAATAGTAATAGCAACAAGAATAGTACATGTAGAAGTTAGCTGGGTGGAGCAATAGACTGAGTCAGACCTCGAGACAGGAGTTCTTGGGTTCAAATCTAGCCTTACTTCCTGATTATGTGTCTCTAGGCAAATCACTTAATCCATTACTGTCCTTCTTCAAGGGTATAAAAAATCTAATAATGCTTGTAATTATTATAAAAAAGTTTTTCACAACATAGCACCTAGCACATTATAGGTGCTAAATAAATGCTCATTGTCAGACTCATGACTGATTTTACATATATGATCTCAGCAGTCATAAACACCAGGAAGCCCCTCTCCTTCCCTCATTGCTGCTAACATCTTCCTCTTTCAGTTTCCCTTCCATGTATTATGTATGTAGTATCTTGCACGTTTAAGCACATGATGTCACTCCTATTAGGATGTAAGCTCTTAGATGGTAGAGGTTCCTTTTGTCTATCCTGATATTCTCAGAACTCAGTACAGTGCTTGGCACATAGGAAACATTTAAGTGTTTATTGATTGTTTGGATCATATAACATCTTGAATGGAGATAGGTGTAAGTCTTCTCTTGGCTTTGTCCTGAGATGAAACATTACTATTGGCAGAGTCTGTCCAGTTTTATCAATTGAAGTGTTGCATCTATCTTGTATGTTAAATTTTTATGTTTGGACCTTGAATATTTAAATTGGTGGTCACCAGGGACACAAAAATCCCAAAATGAGTTACTAAGGTAGAATGGAATTTATGAAGGGAAGATATTAAAAGAAAGAGAGAGAGCGAGAGCGAGAGCGAGAGAGAGAGAGAGAGAGAGAGAGAGAGAGAGAGAGAGAGAGAGAGAGAGAGAGAGAGAGAGAACTCAGGTTTCGTCTGAGCCAGGTAGAAATTCTAAGGCCCTAATCAGGGGAAAGGAGTCTCAAGATGATGGGCCTTTTTCAGAGGTTCACACCTCCAGAAAGGGCAAGGAATTAAGTCAGCCTTTATTTCACATTGGTGATCATCTAAAAGTAAAGCAGTCTGAGGTCTCCTGTCCAAGTTCCTCCAGGTGTCTTCACTCCAAGTCTGAATGTCTGTCTTCCAGTCTTTCCTCAAGTGTCTGTCTTCCAGTCTGGCTCCAAGAGACTGATTGAAGTCTCTCCTCCAAGTGACTATTCTTTACCCTTCATTTTAATGTAACCCTCTGTTTCCTCTATTTAAATACCTTTTCCTCTTGTGCCACCTCCCCTAAATTTTTATGTCTACCAATCACAGCAGATGCTCCTCTCCAGGACTGCCCACTCTTTCATAAGTGGGTCACAGACCTCCAACTTAATGCATGAAATGGGTGTTCACAACTTTTTTTTTAACCCCTCACCTTCCGTCTTGGAATCAATACTGTGTATTGGTTCCAAGGCAGAAGAGTGGTAAGGGCTAGGCAATGGGGGTCAAGTGACTTGTCCAGGGTCACACAGCTTGGAAGTGTGTCTGAGCATAGATTTGAACCTAGGACCTCCCATTTCTAGGCCTGGCTCTCAATTCACTGAGCTACCCTGCTGACCCCTGTTCACAACTTTTTGTGGGTAGTTCTCGCCTTTTTGTAGTTTGTTCACACCTTCTTGTGGTTAAAATGGTTAGGTCTACTTTAAATACTGAGTTAACACTTTTGGGGATTAAAATCTAAAAATAGATAGGGGATTACAGTTCAATCTTCCCAATAAAGGAAGAGCTAAGTACGTTCATTATTTATTACAATCAGGAGATAGCCAAATCCAATCTTCACACTTGCCTAGCAGATTTCTACCTAGCAATTTAGAAGGACATTCAGGTATCAAGAGAAAATTGTTATCAATGGTGAGAGGACCAAGTTTTACCATTTTTAATTTTAATTTATGAACCCTTTGACTTGGACAAACTTTATGATGGAACTATTTTCTGGTGATGTTTTGAGAACTGATCTTGTGGCACCAGTATCTCTCAAAGCTCTGTATATCTCATTTCCTACTGTGATCATTACTTGTGGTTCCCCATTTTCTGTATCTTGATTGACTTGAACCACAGGTGCTTGTAACTCAATTGTTCTTATGTCCCATTCTTGGTTTGAATTGGATGATGTTTGTTCTAGCTCTGGACTATCAGGTTTCAATGTGTTTTGAGTTTGCAATGGGTTCCTTTCTCCATTTGTGCTGGTTGGCTTCTATATTGTTATTATAACTGTTTCCTTCATTGAGTTGCAAAGTGTTGTTTGATTCAGATTTCTCTGTATATGTATTGTTAGTAATTATGTTAAGATCTTGTGTGGGATTTGTTTGTGACCATGGTAAAGGTAAGCATTCTTCTGCTTCCCTGAACATGCTTTGCAGAGGCTGTACAAAGTCAAACCCAGGGAAAGCTTGCATTTGAGGAATGCATATATCTGTGATGGGAATGCATGATTGATTTAAGCTTCCCTTCCCCTTAGGTGCTTCTGGTATAGATGTTTTTTAGATTATAGAGTCAGGGATTGTGAAGGTAACATTTTGATCTAGTTTGAATGTACAGGCAACAAAGTTTTGGTATTGCTTGACTTTGTGTCTATTTCCCTTGCTTGCTCTGTTTCCTTTCTTTTCCTTGCTTTCTCTTGTTTGTACATTCTTTTGGATTAATTCCTCAGTTTGATTGACAGTTAAGCAAGTGGAGTTACTTTCAGTTGGAGACTTCTCTCAAAGATCACAAGCTTGGAGTTGTAGCATTGTTTGGCTTGGGGTAAAACTCTTTGACTTCTGGATTGAGGTTTGATTGTATTGATATGTCAAAGGTATTGTCGTCCCTTTTAATATTCTTTTCTACTGCTTCTCCAGGAGATCTACTTGTTTCTCTGCTTAACTCTATAGTTTTTATTTTCCAAGGGTCACTTTTAAAGTCTTCTTTTCAGCTTTTTTCCTGGCAGTTGCAGTTTGTATGAGAAACTGCTCAGAACACTCAGTTATTTGTTTCTTGAACTAATATAGTTTCTGGTACTCTATATTTTGCAATTTCCCTATCATTGTTAATCAAAACTGTTGCTATATTTGATGTTAAGTCTGTTGTAAGAACATTTTTGTATTTTTCTTGTGTTTTTGAATCTTTAGTTTCTATCCTATATACTTTATCTTTGTTTTCTGTTACATTCCTTAACATCTGCTGTTCTTCCTCTATTTGCTCTTCAGTTTTAGTTTGTGCTTTACCATCCCCATCATCTATTTCCAAGCCCCAAACTTTTATATGTTGTTTCCCATGTTTAGACTCAGTTTTGCACCCCTTAAATTTTCTTTTGTGTGCTAAGCCTGGATCCTGGCTTCGTAATTCTGCATTATGTCCTGCAACCATGCTCAAATAATGTGGCTTTGCTCCCTGGGCTATAGCTTCTTGCATGCTCTTTAGATCTGAACTTAGTCTATATATTTTACAATTGTGGTCCCAGCATCTGATTAACTTGTTTGAATTGTTTAAGTTTTTTATGTTGTAGTTATTATAGTTCCTATATAATATAGAACTATGTTATAGTTCTGTTGTTGTTTGTGTTCAAGTTTAATTGAGCCTTGTAGTGGCAAAATCTGACAATCTGTCCAAATTTTCCACATAAGAAACATCTTTTGTTAGTGTTCTTGTTTTAGTATGAGTTTCTTGGTTGCCTACACTGTTGACTTTGGTATCTAGGTCTAAGGGCTTGGAAAGTAGCTCATGATTTCACTTCCTTGATTTCCTTATTTTTTATGTTTTCCTTTGCATTATTTAATTGATGCTTTAAATCTTTGATCTGGTCTTTTTCTTTTAGAGTTTGTTTGGAGTCAATGATTTCTTTGGATCCTTCATGAACATAAGATGCAGTTTTATGAAGGTACTCAATGTTGAGGTTTTCCCAACCTAGACAATATCATTTGAAATATGTCCTGATAGGTAAGGAACTGCCTTTAATGAATTGCCTCCTAATGTGCTGGAGGTTTATTTCTGACCAGTCCTGAAACCCTAGTAAAGTTTCCCCAGCTTCTAGCAAGTGATCGAGGAATGTTGAGGATGCTCTGTTGTTTCTTGCTTTATATTTTCAAATTTCCCCCATGAGTCGGGATGCTTGGTGAAAACTTTCATACTCTCCACCAAGTCTTCTCTAGCCTTTCTTAAATAAACTAAAGTTGAATGGTTGTAAAGTTCCAGGTCCTCAAAATGCTCTATCCGTGAAGTGAAATTAGGGTTACTTCTAGTCTCCTGAATGAATTTTACTTTTTTCTGCTGGAGTAAACATCTCCGAAAGAAGAATTTCAATGTCTGAGAATGTCAGATCAAAAGTTTGATTGAGAGTCTGAATTCTCTTATGGCCTGGAAAGGGCTCAGGAAAAGCAGATGTCCCTTTTTTCAAATTTTCTAGATCTGAGGATCTTTGTTCAGAATCTTTACATGAATGATGCCAGAATCTGGTTGTATCAAGGCCCAATTGTAAATGGGTAGGATAGATACTGGATTCTCTACTTCCTTTTTAGCTATTTGCACTTTTGCCTTTATCTCTTTTACAATTTGTGTTGCCATGTCTAGTGTTTGTTCCTCCATGTGATTTTTCATTATCTCTATTTTTTTCTAATTTGGTTATCTTTTCTTTTAGTGTCAGGATCTGTATCTCCTTATCTTCCTTTTGTCTAAGTATTTTCTTGATTAGATTTTTTTAGACAGTAATAGAACTATAGGAAGGAAAACACGGCTGCAAAAACTGTAGGTAAGAATGCAAAGACTTGTTCCAGTTCTATTTTTAGCCAATGGTAATTCATAAATGGCTATGATTCCTAAGAGGTATTGTGGAATCTCTCATACCCATATGTCATACAGCATTGACCAGGATTCATATAGCAAGAAGATGCTGCTGAATATTGCAAATAGCATTGTTATTATAGACTTTTCCATTGTTTTGTATTTCCCTGTCTGATTTTTTACTGTGTTGCTGTCCCTTTAAATTTTCTTCTCTGAGATGGTTGGACCTCTTAGGCTACTGTAGTGAGTGGAAAAACAAAATGTCTACCTCCTGGTTCTCCTCTGAGAAATGTTTGATTCTTTAAAAATAAATTTCTATTATCTTATAGCACCGTTTCCTCCTAAAACTGGCTCAGCCAACTGCAAGTTTGGGGGGACTCACTCCTTAGATGGAGAAATGAGGGTTGAAGGCAGTGATCAAAGTTTTGATGAAAATGGCTTTCCTCACTACTCCCTCCCTGAGTCCCTGAATTACTTGAAGGAGACACAGTGGAGATCTCCCCTTGGTGAAGGCTTACCCCTTGATGGCCGTGCTGACAGGGAAGTCTTCTCTACAAGGAAAGGAATGTGGGACCTCAATCCGGATATGCACTGCTTTGGGGAGCTCCCAAGCCTCCCCCTTGTGTCTTCATGAAAGTTGGCAACAAGATGGAGTCTGCTAATGGATTTACTCTCTAGATGTAAATAAACAAGATTGAATTCTCTATCTGACTGCTTATTTGATTTAATTGTTGATTGGGAAAAGGGTAAAGATTAGAGGAGTTAGAGGGGTTGCCCTAAATCTCTTTCTAAATAAATTTAATTACTGAAGTACAAGGTTTTCCCATAGGCAGGGGAGAGGTAGAAAAGGGAAGAGTACTGCTCACCAAGATTTGAGTCCAGTACCTTATGCAATGAAAGTCTTCAGAGGAATTAATTTTTCTTGATAGGAACCAGCAAAGTTTTAAACAGGAACCCGTGATATTAAGATTTCTCAGTGCCAGAAATCTCCACAGGTGTCTTGAAAATGGCCCAGAGAAACAGCTTCTTCTTCCACTCCCTTTTGTGTCTCCTCCCTCAAGACCCTGCCCCTCAGGAGAATTTCCCAGAAGTCCTTGTTCAGTTTCCAACTGTCATTCTTGCCTCATGCATTGTAGAGCTCTCAACTTCCATCTCCCCACCATGGTTCTTTTGTCTTACTCCCCATCATTACAACAGTATTGATTTTAAGACAGAGGACAAGAATTAAAAAAAATAGAATATTAGATCAGAAGTACAGGATAGGTATACAACAAACAGAAGGAAAAGATTCAAGTAATCTTTAATTTGACAAAAGTAAAGATTCTAGACTGTAGGGTAAGAATTCAGTATTTGAAAACTAGATATAAATAAATATCTTAAACCATTTACCCAGATAAGTTCGACATGGATCTATAACATGCTTAAATGGAAAGATAAGCAAATGAGAAGAATAAGGAACTTATTAACTATCAGATTTTGGGATAGAAGAGTAATTTATGGATAAAGAGATAAAAAGCATCATGATATGTAAAATGGATAATTTTGATTACATTATTCTGAAAAGGTTTTGTACAAGTAAATGTAGTATAGCCAAGATTAGAAGAAAAGCAGTAATTTGGGGAAATAGTTTAATAGTTTCTCAGAAAGAGGACTCCTATTGAAAACATATAGAGAAATTTGTTAAATTTATAAGAATATGTGCCATTCCTCATTTGAGAATTCATCAAAGGATATGAAATGATAGTTTTTGGAGGAAGGAATCAAAATGCTATATGAGCATATGAAAAAATGCTTAAATCATCATTAATGCGAGAAATGCAAATCAAAACAACTCTGAGATATCATCTTACACATAACAGATTAGCTAAAATGATAAAAGGACAAAATGAGAAATGTTGCTGGGGATATGGAAAAAAGAGAACACTAATATACTGTTCATGGAACTATGAACTGATCCAACCATTTTGGAGAATAATCTGGAATTATGTCCAAATATTTATAAAACTTTATATAGCTTTTGACCCAGCCATACCATTATTAGGTTTATTTGCTAAGGAGATCAGGGAAAAAAAGAGAAGGAACTAAATGTTCTAAAATATTTTAGCAGTTCTTTTTGTGGTGTCAAAGAACTGGAAATGAAGGGGATGTCCATCAATTTGAGAATGATTAAATAAGTTGGGGCACATGAATGTGATGGAATACTACTGTATCATAAGAAATATGGGAAAATCTTCATGAAATAGTGAAAAGCAAAATGAGCAAAACCAAGAGAACATTAAGTAGAGCAATGGAACTAATGTTTGAAGAATGATGTTTGTGTATGTGTATGAAGTGTATGTGTATGTGTGTGTATGTGTATGAAGAATAATGTTTGTGTATGTTCATCTCTAGATAAATAAAAATAAGCAAGGCATAGTTTAATTTATACACATATCTCTCTCTCATATGATGTAGTAAAGACTTTCCACTCTTACCCCTCAAATCAATTCTCTCTTCATTGTGGTGTCTTTCATTTTGTCCTTCATCCATTTAATCTCCAGATAACATGGATAACCATTCATCTGGCCTTGTTCAGCAAAGAGTCTTTTTCTTTCAGGAATTCCACATTGACATCAACTATATATATGCATGCCTAGTGAGTGGCACAATGTAATCAACTCTTCATAGAAGCAGACAAACATGATTAGATAATGTGAACTTTAAATTATTCCACCTCACTAGATCTTACTTTTTGGGAAGATAAAGTTGTAAACTCCTGATTGAATGATGAAGATACTTAGCTCTTACCTTATAGTGAAACCAGAACTTTAAGGTGTCTAGTTTTAGATCTTAATACAAAAAGGTGTTAAGTAACTATAAACTATATATATATATATACATAAACTATAAAACTATAAATTAATCACAAAAGGTCAAGTAACTAACAAAAGGTGAACTTAAAGAAGTGTTAAATTACTCTAAAGATATAATCAAATCAAAGAGGATGAAAACTAAAGAATGGGTATTTAGAGGTGGGATCACAGGGGTGAAAGGTCTATATATTTGGCTAACTTTCTCTCTCCAGGGCCTGTTTGTGGCGGAGAGTTGGCTGGTAGCAGTGTGCTGGGCCTTTCGGCATCTTAGCATGGCTACAAGCTATTGTCTGGTTCAGTGGTGAGTCTCTAGGCTGAGTTTTCCTCCATTACTTTCCAACTTTATCCTCTTAGAAGCCTCTAATCTTATTCAGAGACCTAGAGGCAGGGATTTTAAACTCCCCCTGGCACAGGCCAGGCAGGAGAAATCCTATATCCTCTTCCCTCCTTCTCCTTAAATTCCTTCCCTCTATATTAATTAAATTACCATAAATTTCCAGATTGACTTGGGTATTTTATTTGGGATTTCCCCTGGTGACCAATTAAATCTAGATTTTAAGTCACAACCCTAAAATTATCTTGCCAATAGTATATGTGACATTTGTTTTTGGAATAGCAACAACAAATATAATGAATAATACCTAACCTTACAAAAAAATCTATTAAATGGCTGTCAGCCCACTGCATTTATAGTCTGAGAGGATGGATAGGACCTCATGGTTTCTTTTTTAAAAATTAATTTTATATTTTATTTTTTACCAGTTATATGTAAAAAAATTATCATTTAAAAAAATTTTGAGTTTCATATTATCTCCCTCTCACTCTTCCTTCCCTCCTTCTTGTGGAGGCAAGCAATTTTCTATAGGTTATACATATGTACTAATGCAAAGCATATTTTCATACTAGCTGTGTAGTGAAATAAAACAGATGAAAAAACAAGCAAGAAAAATAAAGAAAATTTTAATAAGTGTGCTTTTATTTGCATTCAGGTGTTATGAGTTTTTTCCCCTGAGGATGGATAGCATTTTTCATCATAAATCCTTTGGAACTGTCTTGGATCATTTTATTGCTGAAAAGAGCTAAATCATTCACAATTCATTATAAAAATATTCATTTTATTGTGTACAAAGTTCTCCTCTTATGCTTATTTCACATCACATCAGTTCATGTAAATGTTTCCAGGTTTTTTAAGAGAACCTGCTTGTCATCTCTTATAGTGTAATCTATATTATACTATCACAATCATATACCATAACTTGTTCAGCTATTCCTCATTTGATGGGTGTCCCCTCAGTTTCTAGTTCTTTGCCACCACAAAAAGAGCTGTTCTAAATATATTTGACAAATTCAAGTCCTTTCCCTTTACTTTTTTTTTAATCTCTTTGAGATACAGACAAAGTAGTGACATTTCTGGGATCACACTGTTTCATAGACTTTTGAACATATGAATTCAGGATTTCTGGGAAATACATCATTTAAGTTTGTTTATTGGTTTTTTAGTTTCCCAAGCCACAGCTTATATGAATGGCAAAAGAAGTTCCTTCTCAGTCTTGATCATGTTTTCAGTTGGGTCCATCTTTAGATGATGACACAAACCACAGATTCTGAATTGCAGTCCTGCTTAGGGATTAGGCCTTGGAATTCATGAAAGTTGGTGATTTCACTTGTCCCATTTACTAGCAGGGAGTATTGAATGATTTTAGCTTTGATTAGCCCCTCATAAAGTAAGCTATTCTCTGCAAATCCTTTCTACAACCCTGATATCCTGGTAAGGTGGAAGTTATGTTAATTTGCACTTCCACCATGTTAGACTAGGATTCCTCACACCAAAAACCAGAGTTATTTCTGAGATTCAATTGTCTGAGATCCTATCACCATTGACATATATCCCTATTTGTATAAAGGTATAAAAGAATTTCATCATTTCTAAAAGGAACTGGAGAAGGAAAATGGCTAACCATTCCATTATCCTTGTCAAGGAAACCCCTCAAAGGGGTCACAACTGAAAATGACTGAACAACAACAGTAAATAAAAGAGGCAAGTGGACAAGGATTTGGTGCCTCTCAGACTTGATGGATAGATTCATCAAATCAAATCTTTTATTAACTATTTGATTATCTCTGAGTGCCTCTTTACTTTCTAATTTCAAACCCAACCTACCAAACTCTTCAAGTCAGACATGATCTCTAAGAGTTACCTTTTATCTACTGCTGACCATGATTGCCAGTTTCCCTTATTGGAACTGTGTCATATCTCCTGGTGTCTCACTTCCCAGTTAATGTCTCATCTATCAATATAGAAGGATGGTATAGAGGTTGACAGAATGGGAGGGAAACTGCATAAATCCATGAAATTTGGGATCATGATACTTCAAATTCCTTCCTCCAGGACCAGGATGAGGACCAAAGGATACAATATTTATCAAAGTTCTTTGTAAATATTAAAGAGCTATGTACATGCCAGCTATCAACTTCTAAGTCCTAAAAACTACTGATTAGTGAACTTAATTTTGGTTCTTAGAAAATCCTAGCATTCTAAATTAGAATTCCACAGTTTTTTTTATCTTAAGGGCAAGTTTATAATTGCCAATTAAAAAGGGTAAGTTTATAATTGCCAATTAAAATCTACTTGGCATACAGAATCCTAGTAGATAATAAAGGATTTTTAAAAAGGATTCTTTGTAATAATAGTTGGTATTGTGAATTTTAAAACTACTCCACCCTACTCAGACCATACTTTAGAAGATTTGATTTAGCTATTTCCTGATTTGTAACAATGGAGATACTTGGTTTAACAGAATCAGGTCTTGGGAACTCTACATTGCTCCACCCTACTTAGTTTAACAAGGTCAGGAATGTCTGCACCACACTCAAGGATTAAGTATCTAAGAATGTGGCCTTCAACAGACATGTGCAGAAACAGCTGACAGACCCCTGGGCTGTCCTAAGTCAAGCTAAGCTATCACTGGTACAGATGAGATGCAGGAAACTGACGTAAAACCATCTATATAAGGCACGTTACTTCCTCTCTTTGCCCCCTTTCCCCGGAGAGGCGACTCTGACTGGAAGTGTGCTAAGCATTTTGATATCTTGGCACGGTGGCAGCTATTTGTCTGGGTCTTGGTGGTGAGTTTGCCCTTGAGCTGATTCAGGTTCAGGCATCTTCGCTGAGCCCTCTTGGAGTTCAGTTTACTCTCCAAAACCTTACCTTCCTAGAGCCTCTGGTCTTCTTCCTGGCACAAGCCAGGCAGGAGAAATCCTACACCCTTTCCTTCTTCCTTCTTAATTTCTTTCCACTATATTAATTAATTCACCATAAATTTCCAGATGACTTGGTCATTTTTTATATATTTGGGATATCCATGGTGACCAAATAATTAATATAGTTTAGGTCACAACTCTAAAATTATCATTTACAGTATTCATATGGTGCTTTCTGTTTTGAAAAACATTTTACAAATATTATTTCATTTGAACTTCACAACAACCCTGGGAGGGAGGTACTATTATTATTACTCCCATTTGATAGGTTGGAGAAATTGAGGCAAAAGAAGTTAAATGACTTGCCCAGGATCACATAGCTAGAGAACATGGGCCTTCCTAATTCCATGTGCAACCTTCTAGCAACTACACCACCCAACTTCCTGTAATTCTGAAGAACAGGATTGGCTCCTGAATATCTAAAGAAGAAAGAAGAGATCACCAGAAGTCAGCATGGCTTGATCAAGAACAAGTCATTCTAGATGAATGCCATTTCCTTTCTTGACAGGATAACTAAACTCCCACATCAAGGGAATGCTTCAGCTATTCACAAAAGTTTCAGCAAAGCTGCAGATATAGTTTCCAATTCTATTCTTGTGAAAAAGACAGAGAGGGATGTGAGCTTTTTGTTGCTGTTGATTCATTGCAGTTGTGTCTGACTCTATGAGACCCCATTTGGGTTTTTTTGGTGAGGGTATTGGGTTGTTTTGCTATTTGCTTCTCCAGTTCATTCTAAAAATGAGGAAACAGGCAAATAATTTGAGATGACATGCCAAGGATCACATAGTGAGTGAGACCAATTTACAACTCAGGTCTTCCTAATGCCAGACTTAAGCCTCAGTCCACTGTGCTACATTGCTGTGGTGAGCGAGGAGATGGATGATAGTATATCTTGTTTGCTGTTTATACTCTTCCCACTAATCTTTGCTACTTCAGAATTATACAATAAGTTAGTTATGAAGTTTTGTGATGAAATCTCAGCTTTATTCACTTGTCTGTTTCTTTTCCCCAGTCTCCGTCTCAGATGCACACCATTTCCTGGAACAGTGTGAAACTCAGATCACTATATAACTAATGGAAGCAAACCCCAACCTTTTCCCAAGCCATCATTTTGTTGGCAGAGTTCCCTCCTTTGGGAGCTGAGGGTGACCCCAGGGAGCTTGATCTCTTGATCATAGCTACTGGTTTATCTCATTTTTTAGGAATGATTCCTATCATGTGAGGAGGATTTTGGCTGTCTCTGGCACATTTTTCTACTTTCTAGGGGCAGAAGACCAAAGAATTGGCATGAAGATCTTGAGTCAGAACCTGAGTAATTTATCTTTTAAGGGAACTGAGTTTTCTTATTTTCAGAGACCACAGAAAATTTGGGATTATAGCCTGGGGAGGGAAGGTACCAGTTATAACCTGGGATTGGGCAGAAACAAGAAGATGGATGGTGTCATGGGAAAAGAAATCAAGGTAGTAAAATGGGAATTGTGAATGAGTTTCTTTGGGGGGGGACAGGGGACATGTCAAATGGGAGAATTTGTTCTGCTCCATTATACAAAATTTTAATTGGTTTTGTTGCATTTATTTTCTCATTGGGAGTGGAAGGGATATATGCTACAGAATTCAGACAGAAAAAAATAAAACTGCATAAAAAGCCCCAAGGATGCATGGGGAATTTTCTTGTTATCATTGATTTCAACTGGAGTAAATGCTTAGAAGTAGAATCTGCATCAAAACATATGGACATTTTTAGTAACTTTATTAGCATAATTCCAAGTTACTTTCTCAGATGATGGTGTGGATTCACAGTTCTTCATCCATGTCTTCCCACAATGCCTCCAAAGTTGATTTGTTTTTCCATCTTGTGTCATCTTTGCCAATTTACTGCAATAAAATCTCAGGATTTAAAAGTATTTCCATTTTTCTTAATATTAGCGATTAGGAGCATTTTTATTAACATTCTGTAGCTCTTATTTGAGATCTTTGTTCACATCCTTTGGCCATTTATCTACCAGTTATTGGTTATTAGTATTATAAATATCTGTTACATATACACTTAAAATATATTTGTTTGATAATTCTCCACCCTAAGCCTCATTTGATAGTTGCTAACTAAAACAACCTTCCAGATAACCTGCTTTCCTCCTATAGGGAGGCTTTGGAGCATCTGTTCATTGAACCAGAGCTATTGTTGATCTGATTTTCCCCTGTCATCATTCCAAAGAACTAGAACTCTTGTTACTACAATACTGCCTCCCAAATCTGCTCCTCCTCACCTCGGTATTTGTAATTGATCTCGATATTGTAAATGACATACCCTTCCTTTTTATAGATTAAACAAACCCTTATCTTCCATATTAGAATCTATACTAAGTATCCATTTCAGGACAGATGAGTGGTAAGGGCTAGGCAATTGGGGTTAGGTGACTTGTCCAGGGTCACAGAACTAGGATGTATCTAAAGCCAGATTTGAACCCAGGATGCCCTGTATCTAGACTTGGCTCTCTATTTACTGAGGCATCCAGCTCCTCCAGATGCTTACTTAAAAGAACAACTTTCAAAGAGTTTTGTTTAGCATAATATTGTTTGATTCTTACCTTTTTTTCAGGTTTTGCAGATTTTATTACCCCATTTTACTGATGAACAAACTGAGATTCTATGATTAAGTACTTTTTCCAACATCACATAGCTAGCAAGTGTCTGAAGTGGAATTAGAACCTGAATATTTACTGTTACATCAATGATATTTTCATCACTTAGCCTCTTGGAGAAATTCTCAGGACATCAACATAAAATGTCCTAATTGGGCATAGGCTTTCCTCCTTCTCCCTACCCTTCTGTTTCTGTTTTTGCCTCTAAGAGATTGTCTTGGAATATTTAAGGATGAAGATAACTCCACAATGCTTTCTTTTTAAAATGCTGGCATATAATTTACTTTGAGTAAAAAATATTTTAATGTTTATAAAATTTTTGAAGGATTTAAAAATAGCACACATAGGATCTACTATATACCAGGTACTTTACAAATATTACCTCATTTGATTTTCATTACAAATCTTGGAGAAAGATGATTAATATTTTCTTGCATGATCTCCTAACATCTCTTTCTAACTCCTTTTTCAGGGAGCCTGATTACTGTTAATGAATTCTCTTTATTGCATTTTCTAGTTCCATCATCTTCACTTATAAATAAAGTTATTAAGTCTTTGTCTAGATGAGTTGCTCTTTGATTTTATTTCACTTCCTGTTTCAGGCACTTGACTTCCAGCAAATTAATCTTATTGCAGAGAAAATCTACATTCTTTTAAAACATTCCTACAGTTCTCTTCAATTATGAAGTTATTTTTTGATCTCTTAATACATAGATCCTAAAGAAGTTTATTAGACAATCTGATCTGTCATTAAAAGCTTCCATTTTGATTCTGGGGTTATTGTTAATTTGTTAATTTATCCTCTTGGCCTATATATTTTACTATATAATATTACTTGCATAAGTGCTTTTCTCTCCTATTCTTGCTAATTTACTTGCCAGTTTCTTTTCTTTTTCTGAGAGAGTAGTGTCTTCCTAATCTTGTTGCCCCACTTCTTCTCTACCATCCCCTTAAATATACATGGTGACCTCAAAGTCTTAGTGACATTTTAAGCTTTGTTATTTTAAAACTTCAATAAGACTTTTAAAAAGCTTTAATAGTCTAAAATTGCAGAGATTTTTTGAGATTCCAAGTATATATGTATAGAGAATGGAGTTTGAAACTTGCAAAGTGAGTCATTTTTATATTTTTCCCTTGTTCAGGATGCCATATAAATATTTATGTGTGTATATATATTACATATATATACATGTATATAGGTACCTACATATATAAATATATACATACATATATAATAGTTGTTTATATAATACATATATAGCATTAGAGAACTGGAACTCAGAAAGACTTGAGTTCAAATTCAGCTTCATGCACTAGTTGTATAATCCTGGGAAAGTCACTTCAAAGGTTCCTGCCTCAGTTTCCTCATTTGTAAAATGGTGGTAATAATAGCACTTTCCTATCTAGATTTGTGGAATGAGAAAAGGTGAAGTTTTTTGCAAAAATTATGATGGCAATGTTCATATATACTACTTCACTGTTTCTGTCTATATTCATGTAATAGATGAAGAACCCAAGTATGTTTTTTTGAAGTTTCTTTCCAGGTCATTTCTTCATACAATTTTGCTCTCTCATTTGAAAAATGTTTACCGTCTGTCTTAGAACTATACTGTGTATTGGTTCCATGGCAGAAGAGTAGTAAAAGCTAGATCATCAAGGTTAAATGACTTGCCCTGGGTCACACATCTAGGAAGTATCTGAGGCCAGATTTGATCCAAGGACTTCCTGTCTCTAGGTCTGCCTCTTAAATCCCACAGCCACTTAGCTTTTCCTTTGGACTCTCCTGCTATGAAACTGTCTTTCTCTCTTCTTCCCATCAGTCATGCTTTTCACTATATGTTTTTTTCAAAATCTCTTTTCTTGCATATGAACCATCTTGGTTAATGCATTTCATTAACTATACTGACTCCCACAAGGTGACCATTTGTTGCTTTTGAAATTTCACATAATTCCTCTGGAAAGGTGGTATAGTGGGAAGAATGCTAATTTTGGGGTCAGATGGAATAACAACAAATTCTGGCTTTTCCACTTTAATCTCAGTTGCATTGCACATCAATAAGCTTTTCTGATTCTGGGGTTTCCCACTTGAAAGAAGGAATTGGAATAGAATTTTGCTAAGGTTCTTTTTAGCTCTAAACCTGATAATCCTATAATTTCACTGTAGTGATCCATTATGGCAGAAATAATCCTGGATTCTGGAAGGTGTTACCCAAAGAATAAAGGTCTCCCATGTTGGAAATCAACTTATCAGGCTTTAAGCATTTATTAAGCATTTACTGTGAGTAAGACACTATGCTAAGGTCTGTGGATATGAAGAAAGACTGAAACAATTCCGTGACATTAAAGAACTTATATATTAATGGAAATGACAACATGTAATAACTGTGTATATACAACTATACAATAACTGTGTATGAGACATATACAGAATAGAAAGAAGATAATCTTAACAGGTCAACTAGCTGGGTTGTGGGATGGGGACAAAGAAAGACTCTTGCAGAAGGTGGCCTCTGGGATAAATGTGGGAAGAAGTCTCTAGTGTCAAGAGTTGTAAGTGAGGAAAAGAGAGCTTTCCAGAAATGGGGAAGAGGCTTTGAGTTTAATTTTCAACTTATAGTTTCATGAATTTAGTTTATGTTCATATAGGAAGAGAATCCAGAATGAACATGATTTTTTGTCTGTACTTTAACCTGGTCAGACTATTTCTGAAGTATCATACAAATCATAGAGCCAAGACTGGAAATTCCGTTGACTAACTGAAGGCAAGAATGTGGAAGAAATTTTTTTGAAGCTCCTTAAATACTTTTTTTGGAGAATTTTATTAATTTGTTTGTTGGTCACATTAAAATTCCCAAATTTCCCCTCCATTTCCTCCTCCCTGCCTTAGGGAAGGTATCATTTACCCCCAAAATACACATATAAATGATTTTTTCATATTTCTATTTAATACTTCTTTCTTTGGAGATAGATATTCACAAATTATTCTTCAGAGATTAATTTTTTAGCTGTAAATATACCGTGTAAATAGAAGTTGTATACCCCTAAACTACTATTACCCAGCTTCCCTTTTCTTTATATCCTGACATTGAATTTTTACATTTGGGAAATAAGTTTGCTGGAATCAAAATCAGAAGGGAAGTGATGGATTAACACACACTGTCCTCCAGTGTAATGTTATCCACCATCTCTACCACTTCCTTAAGATGATTTTGACTGTAGGAAGATCCAGTCTCCTGGCAGCTTCAAGTCTCCCTTTCTCCTCCAGAGAAGAAATCCAACTGCTCCCAAGAAACTGTCTGTGTGATCAGTCCCTCTGCTCCTGAGAGCCTCAGAATGTTGACTTGTAGAATCTCCTGCTTTCAGCTTGCTCCTGCTAAAATCCCTTTCAACAGTTCCCCCCACCCCCTTTGCACAAAGCCAAAATCGTGTTGAATACACTATTTTGGCATGTGTACCAACAAAGTTATATTTGCTTTAAACTAAAATTTCTACCCAAAATAATAAACAACATACACTCATCTATCTTATCCTATCTAATACTATCCTATTCTAGGGATTTAATCAGAGAAAAAAAAATAATCAAACATATGTAAATGCAAAACAAGCAAATAACATAAAAAACCCACAAATTCATGCAAAACATTAAATCATAAAATACTACTCTTATTAACTAATACAGAAAATTCTACTACTATTTCAATGCATAAACAGCAAACTTAGACAAAACTTTTTGAAAAATACAATAAACACCACAACATTGCTTAAGTTTTAGAAAAAAATCAAACCTAACCATCAATCTTACTTATGCAAAATACATTTAACAATAGATGAAAATTAAACATAAACATATTCTATGTTAAGAACTTAGCAAATATGATATATGTACAAAAGTTTTACATAAATACATATAATATATGCATGTAAACCATACATATACACATACATAGGCTTCACATTTACACACACATTACATATATACATATACTATAATCCAATTGATTTTACAATCCTAACTATATTATATAATACTTACATATATTTAAATATGTATTTACATTTTTGCATGATATGTGATGTTATATGTCATATGTGCTATGTAATTAATTTTGGTGATGTATGTTGTAATGTATTTTGTAGTATGTTTTAGTATCTTACCTTATTTTATCAATCTTAGACTCTAATCTATCTAACTATAGCCCTATCTTAAAAAAATCTTCTAAAACTAACCTTATCTACTTATATTATTACTATTCTAAACTAAGTAGCTAACTATTTTTGTTAGTAACTACTTTATAAATATATATATGTATATATAGCTATGCTATAGCTATAGATTCACTCATTCAACTAATGAATCAATGTATCCTAACCATGTGTATGTTTTTGTGTATATGTTTGCTATGTTGTTATTCATGCTATATATTGTTTTGTTAGTGTTATGCCAGTGTTACTCTTGTGTTATTGTTGCATGCAATATACTTACCAAAACTTCAGATTTTTCTTCTTCTCATCTTGTTTGAAGAATTCTTCCTCTCTACAATTTATGGTAGTAAAATGTATTAGTGAATGCTTATGAATATATGTTATGTTATGTTACATTACCCAAATTTCTTAAAACCACTAGTGCATCAATCACTGGATCCTCTTCATTGAAAATTCCTTTCAAAGTCTTTGTCTTATTAATATTTATAAGTCTTTCAGTCTTTTTGCAATATCCATCATTTTCTGAATCCTCCTCGTCATCTGCAATGTCCTCTTCCATCCGATTGTCTTCTTCCACTGGAGTGGTGCTCTCCTTACTGATGTTTTTGACTGCAGACTTTATTTGACTGATGAATCTCAGCTTCTGATGACTTATTCTTCATTTTTTTCTCCTACAATTTCTACATTTTCATTATCAGTTCCATGAACTAATTTAAAATGTGAACAATGGTCCCATGAATCTCTTCCTAATACTTTCACTGAACATGGTGAAACTAACACAATTGTATAAGGACCTATACAACTCTCTTGTGTTGCTGATGTTTTTGCAAATATTTTCACATACACCATATCACCTGATTGAAAATTATGAAGAGAATAATTCAATGGACAAGATTGAATCAATACACCCAAATCATGCAGTTCTCTAAGTTGTTGTAATGCACTTAAATATGAAGCAAGTTGACAATCTCCTCCTAGAAGAGATGTATAAACAGTCTTACAATTTTTGCCTGCTATGGAGCATGTCTGAAGAGTGTTTCATAACATGACGTGTGTAAATCTGCTCATGGTCTTGTACATAGGTAAAACAAAGCTATGGGAAGAATATCTGGCCATTTAAGATGAGTTTTAACACAAATTTTCCCAACCATAGACTTGAGTTCCCTATTTACATGGCTCACTTGACCTGAACTTTGTGGATGATAAAGAACATGATATTTAGGTATTATTCCTAGATTCTCATAGACTCTTTTCAGGATATCTTGTGTAAAATGAGATCCTTTATCAGACTCTATATACATCAACCAATACATCAAACCTAGGAACAATTTCCATAAGCAACACTTTAACTACAAAGCTAGTTGTATTAGTATTAGATGGAAAAGCTTCAGGCCATTTTGTTAATCTATCATCAATTATAAGACAAAACTTGTATCTTCCAGCTTTTGGCATGCTTGTGTAATCTATTTGCAAACTCTTGAATGAACAATATGCTAAAGGTCTACCACCCAAACCTTTCTTTCTGAATGTACCTTGATTGAATTTTTGGCAAACAGAACAACTAGTACAGATCTTATTTTCAACAGTACTTATTCCCAGTGCTACCCATTGCCTTTTTACAGAATCTACTACAGCTTGAGTATGAAAATAACCTTTTGTGTGAATGGCTTGACAAAAATAGGTATATACATCTCTTGATAATAGTGGTTTTCCAGTGTCTGCAACTCATATTCACATTCTCTCCTTGCTCCAAATTTCTCCTTCCACTTCTGAATTTATGAGTCTATATAACCTCTTCCTAAATCATCAGACTCAGCAGTTGACAAATTCATTACATACACTGGAGCATTCTGGGCTGCAAACTTAGCAGTTATATCAGCTCTATGATTTCCTTTAGAGACTAAATCTCTGCCTCTAGTATGACTTCTACAATGGATCATTGCTAGCTGTTTTGGTTTTTGGATAACATCCAACAACTCAGTTACAATTTCTTCATGTGCAATTGGTTTTCTCGATGCAGTAATAAAACTTCATTGTTTCCAGATCTTCCCTGTTGCATGACATACTGAAAATGTATAATGAGAGTCTGTATAAATATTAGCACTTTTACCATCAGCCAGAAGACATGCTTGCTTCAATGCCATCAACAAATTGGGAAAAAATCTTCATAAAAACCTCTGACAAAGGTTTAATTACTCAAATTTATAAAGAGCTAAATCAATTGTACAAAAAATCAAGCCATTCTCCAATTGACAAATGGGCAAGGGACATGGATAGGCAGTTTTCAGATAAAGAAATCAAAACTATTAATAAGCACATGAAGAAGTGTTCTAAATCTCTTATAATCAGAGAGATGCAAATCAAAACAACTCTGAGGTATCACCTCACACCTAGCAGATTGGCTAACATGACAGTTATGGAAAGTAATGAATGCTGGAGGGGATGTGGCAAAGTAGGGACATTAATTCATTGCTGGTGGAGTTGTGAACTGATCCAACCATTCTGGAGGGCAATTTGGAACAATGCACAAAGGGCGATAAAAGAATGTCTACCCTTTGATCCAGCCATAGCACTGCTGGGTCTGTACCCCAAAGAGATAATGGACAAAAAGACTTGTACAAAAATATTCATAGCTGCACTCTTTGTGGTGGCCAAAAATTGGAAAACGAGGGGATGCCCATCAATTGGGGAATGGCTGAACAAATTGTGGTATATGTTGGTGATAGAATATTATTGTGCAAAAAGGAATAATAAAGTAGAGGAATTCCATGGAGGCTGGAACAATCTCCAGGAAGTGATGCAGAGTGAGAGGAGCAGAACCAGGAGAACATTGTACACAGAGACAAACACACTGTGGTATAATCGAACGTAATGGACTTCTCCATTAGTGGCAGTGTAATCTCCCTGAACAATCTGCAGGGATATAGGAGAAAAAAGCACTATCCATAAGCAGAGGACAAACTGTGGGAGTAGAAACACCGAGGAAAAGCAACTGCCTGACTACAGCAGTTGAGGGGACATGACAGAGGAGAGACTCTAAATGAACACTCTAATGCAAATATTAACAACATGGCAATGGGTTCGAATCAAGAACACATGTGATACCCAGTAGAATCACGCGTTGGCTATGGGGGGTGGGGGGGAGGAAAAGAAAATGATCTTTGTCTTTAATGAATAATGCATGGAAATGATCAAATAAAATACTATAAAATTAAAAAAAAAGAATTGCACAATTACCCTTAATTTATAACCAATGCCAAAAACAAGTATCTACATATGTATAACATAATTACACATAAACATATTAACAGTACATAAGTTAAAACAGCTCTTAAAGTCAATGACATCACCAGTTCCAACCATTCATAAACCAGGTTAACGTAACGGCAATGAGGGAATAGGGTGAAAATCCTATAATGGATATGCAGGAAACAATCCAGGAAAAAACCCAACAAAATAGCATTTGTCATGTCTACTGACATGATGCTCAATGTATACAGGAAGTTGTTATACAGAAAAGGATATGTGTTATTAGTATCCACCTTGGTTCCCAATAACAATCACCAAATAACAGAACCAGAAAAAAAAACAACAAAAAATTCCTCCTAAAACATGTGCTTTAGGTCTTTAAATAGTATATTTAATATTTAAACCTACCCCTGTGTCCATCAAAAGTCAAGAGTTCTGTGTTCCAGGACCTTGGAGAGCAACCAGGTGCTGGGAAGGACAATGGAATGTTGCAAGATGCCCGGTCAGCTGTTATAAACTGCTTCTAATCTGCTCTGGCCTAGGTCAGTTACTGTGTATTTACCCTACTGACTCACCAAATGAAATAGGTGGTTGGAATAAAGGGTCAAAACTATAAATATATAACAAAATAACAGTTTTATTTAAAATAAAGGAAGAAGGAAAGGGAATCAAGGAATATCTAACTTTACACCCAAATCAGAGACTAAAACCCTAACAACCTTTTACACCTATTCTAAACTGACTCCTTAATTACTAATTAATATTGGGGAGGATTTGGTAGCAGCAAGAACAAAGGTCATAGTTAATCTCATACAACTGGAGTCGACTTTGGGTCAAGCAGAAATCCTAGGATGAAGAGTAGCTTCTGCAGGAATCAGGATCAGAAGGGGACTGATGGATTAACACATACCATCCGCCAGTGTAATGTTATCCACTATCTCTATCACTTCCTTAACATGATTTTGATTGTAGGAAGATCCAGTCTCCTGGCAGCTTCAAGTCTCCCTCTCTCCTCCAGAGAAGAAATCCAACTGCTCCCAGAAATGCTTTGGGTTATCAGTCCCTCAGCTCCTTAGAGCCCCAGAATTCTGGCCTGCAGAATCTCCTGCTTTCAGCTTGCTTCTGCTTAAATCCCTTTCAAAAATTCAAACATTTATATACATAAATACTTATAAATTTGATTGAGGAGTGGATATGGAAAGAAAAGTAAACATGAGGAAGTGATTAATATGTTTGCAATGGAATGAGCTGAGGAAGAATGATCTAGTGGAAATCATGATGGATTTGATACCTAAAGACGTTTTATCCATTTCCTTATCTGAAAAATGAACACATAAAACTAGATAATCTCTCAAGTCCCTTCAGTTTTTCTACTACATCATACATTATTCTAGGTGCTGAGAATGCGATGACAAAAATCACACAGCCTTATTTTTTCAAGAGTTTTACATTCTATTTTTTTAATACATTGAATCATAGGATAATATATCTGGAGCTGGAAGGATATCAGAAACCACAGAATACAACTTTCATTTTACAAATCAGGAAACTGAGTCTCTGGAAGGATAAGTGGATTTTTAAAGATTCCAAAATTAGTAATGTCAAAAGTAAGATATAAATGATGATCTTCTGATTCCAGAACCATGATAACAAATAGGTAAATCTAGAACTTAGAAAAAAATGTACAGCCTATGATCCGGTGTAAAGCAGTTTGGGTGGTGAACATTGTATTATTATTGCTTATATTTAAATAAATTACTGAACTAGTAATTTAATGTTTGGTCAATCCTAGGAATATGGTGATTTTGTTATATAGTGAAAGTAACTTAACTAGTTTTTGGGAAATTTTTTTTCATTTTTTTCCAACAAATAATATTTAATAACATTGGGGAAAGACTCAGAGTCAATTGTTTAATTAAAGAGAGTGGCTGCTACTTTAGTAACTTATGAATAAATATTTAAATATATCCCCAGATTATTTTAAAATTCAGGATAATGAAAATGAATATGGTAATGAGTCAAAGAGTAGTCAGAGCATTCACCAACCTATATAGGCTATCCCTGAATGTGGACAATTCTAAAACCCTGTTATCCTGGCTTACACCCTAGCTTCTAGAGGTGAGAATGTTGGCATTATATTGGAAAACACTATAAGCTAGAGTCAGGTCTCAAGAAGAGAATTAAGTCTCTTCATCAGGATGTGTATTTGAAAGAAAAGAGAATGTTAAAATGGGAAAGAGTCTTTGAGAACAGAGTTTGGGATTTTGAAACTGGAGGAGCTTTATAATGAATGATGTTAATTCTGTAAGAGATCTGGGAAAGCATTTTGCCTTATTTTACATTAGATGAGACATCTCTAGACCAATTCTCTTTGCACTGTTGCCTCAGAGTTACACAGGAAACCCTGAAATTGTAACAGATTTCTGGTCTGATACCCTGCTGTTCACTGTTCTAAGATTCATTCTTCTCAGCCTTACAGTGTTTTCTAGTGAAAGTGGGCTCTAGAGCAGACCAGAATCCTTGGATTTGTACTTTATGAAGACAAACTTTCCCTCATCTCTGAGAGTTCTTTGTTCTATTGTCATCTTTGAATGGGCAGGTAGGCTTGAGTGAGTGTCTGAGAGGGAAGACTGAGAGGAAGGAATGGGGACTCCAGGAGTTGAGCAGCCACAATACTAGAGGAGTCAGTGTCACCATTCTTACCCAGGACTTGAACTTAAATAGAAAGAGTCAATCCCACAGGGGGCAACAAGTGAAAGGAAATACTAGAAGCACAAATGAGTTTCAAAAGAGGAAGAAGAAATCAAGGTAGGCCTTTGGACTCCTGCAAGCATCTTAGGACAGAGGACTAGAGTGAAGCTGCCAGGTTTACTTACTACTTCAAGGAATCTGGGAGGTTCTAAAAGGTTTTTTTTCTCCCCCTTTGCCCTTCCTTTCCCTGTCCTGTAACAGGATCAGTAATATATTTTACTTCCTTCTTTTGTCTTAGTGTTTCCTGAATCTTGATTTTTGTCTCCCATGTGTAGAAATCAGGAATGATGGGTAAATATAACTCAAATTATGGCTGAGAGGAAAATGCTATTAGGGATTTCCCCAAGTGTGGCCCCTGAGCTGGCACAATAATATTTATAACTTTTTATCTACTCAAAATTCCATAATTTCAGTGGAAGGGGCCACATGGATCTGCACACCATTTTATTTCTTCTAGAGTAGAAGCAATTTAATTGTTATACTATGATCTGACTCATTAAATCACCAGAGAGGATGGAGTAGAGAGGATCTGGTACTGGTTGACCAACTCTACCTTCCACAGAGATACCCAGCAGTGCTACATTAGAAATGGGCAAAAACTCAGACCACTAAATACATAATTGAAACAGGCATTCCGCCTTTCCCCAAGTCATTATTTCTTTGGCATCGTTCTCTCCTAAGGGAGCTGAGGAAGACCTCAGGGATTTTCATCTCCTGCTCTTAGCTGCTGACTTAGTTTCTTTTATAAGGTGAGGGCACCTCAGAATTAGCTAGATAGAGTTTGTTTCTACATAGTTGTTTCCATGCCATTTTCACAATTAGACTGTGAGATCCTTGCAAGTGAGTACTTTTTCTTTTGGCCTTTCTTTGTATCTCAATAATTGATTTCAATGTCAATCAATACATTAAGTTTTAATAAATGCTTGTTTTCTTGTTAACTGACTCTCAAATCTGTCATTCTATTTCTAGGGCTCTAAAATTCCTTACTTTATTTTCACTTACTTCTATGTTCTAACAATCTCTGTTCTCATGTAATTTCCAACCCTGAAATTCTGATTGATGATTCTTTCTTTACTTTTCATGGCAGCTAATATCTTTGATCAATTGTGAGCTGACATATATTAAAAAAGATTTGTTTATTCTCTACATTTTAATAGAATCATAACCAGAGTGAAATTTCCCTGGGGATGGTATAGACTTTCCATTTTTGCCTCCCACAACTTGTTCATCAGCATAGAATCCTTCTGATTATCTACAGAGCTCTGAGTGTGTGTTTTGGCATGCCTCATCTTTGGAAGTCATCTTGACTTCAACCCTGCCTCAAGGCAGAATTATGTCAAAAATTTATCTACTTTTAGGGACTGAAAGCTCCTGGGTTCAGAAGGACTTTCAGAATCGACTGGGTGGGATTCCTGAGAATAAGGAAAGAAAGTCATGTTTATGTTGAGTATTGGAGAATGTGGGAAATCCATTCATCACATCATGATCTTTTTTAAAAAAATATTTTTATTTGTAGTCATTACTCCTAAATTTAACTGTACCATTTTTTCTGGTATATTTCTAATCTCTTACCTTTTGTCACCTCTAGTCAGAATACAAGTGAATAATCTCAGTCAGTAAGAGAGATTGGGAAAGTCTCTATTCTTACTGTAAAAACTCTCAATCCCTCAGCAATAACAAAAAAACAATTTTGATTCCCAGAGAGAACATTTATGATAAGAGAGAACTGATGGGTAGAGTGTGGCAAAGTTTTACAAACTCTTCTGACTGTGTGTGTTTCGCTTTCTGGAAGACTGTAATAATAGCAATTTTAATAGCTCACATTAGTCTAATATTCTCAAAGCATTTCACACATGTTATTTCATTTGATACATATAATATTCCTGTGAGATAGGTATTATTATCCTCATTTTACAGATAAGGAAACTTGAAGTTCATAGAGATCTTTTTTTAAACACTTACTGTCCACCTTAGAATCAATACTATGATTGGTTCTAAGGCAGAAGAAGAAGGGTGTGGGCTAGGCAATGGGGGTTAAGTGACTTTCCCAGAGCTACACAGCTAGGAAGTGTCTGAGGTCACATTTTAACCTAGAACCTACCATATCTAATCCTAGCTCTCAATCCCCTGAGCTGCCCCCTCAATGAGATCTTGCTTAGCGACACATTTCAGGATTTCAACTCTGCTTTTCCTGATTCCTTGTCCAGTCCTCTAGTCACTATGACTCTCAGCTTTCCTGACTGCCTGGGGAGACAAAGTGGGGTACAGAAAAATTGAGGCACCTTCCAAGAATGGGCATAGAGCTATGTAGGATAACTATATGTGACAGAATAGTGGTTTACTGAATAAATTTCTCCTCTTTCATGGCTCTTGTCACCAATATTAAGGTTATATTTTTAGCTCTTCTGTTGGTGATTCTGGCAGAAGAAATGTTGCCAATTACTGGAGAGTAATTACTAAATTTCATCAATGTAATGGTTATGAAGGTGAAGCTGAATGCAATGTTTTTGTTTGCTTTATCCTTCTGAATTCATGTGGACTTAAGAAGAACAAAACAGCATTTTCCCTAAATATTAGGCCAACCACAAATTGAAATAAACTGCAATGATGCTCTGGTCTTAACAATGGCCTGAATCAGACTGGCCTTTGCTTTCAGAACTATAGTTAAGAGATCCTGGAATTCTTATTTAGCCCAAAATTCTGGGAGCTAATAATTAAAACATAACTGAGATGTAGCACATAAGCCATACTTAGATTTACTGTTGAAAGGGAAATCAAGGGACCTTGTAATTCATATTCATTTTCCTCTGCAACTGAAATTTCCTTTTGGAAATAGGAAAACATTAGGGGGTTAGAAGGGAAAAATATTCAGTCACAAAACATGGGAAATGCAAACTGTTTTTCAGATTATCCTCAAATGCAGCTTGGAAAAACATTGAAATGCTTGATGGCCACTCGAACAGATGTATAGTGGCAGATTCTTGAACAAGAGTCAGTCTAGGAGGTTTTCTCTTCAGTGGTGAATAGAGCAGAGTCAGGGAAATGGACAGTATTCAAATTCTGGGGTCTAGAAGACCATATAAAATGAATTGAGTGGCATTTAAACTTGACATGTGGCCCTTATCTTTGACCTGAAAATGACGCACTCTATATGTATTTGTGATAATGCTGATTAGACACGAAGGAGAAGAAAATCCTTAAAAATGACTATTAAAAGAGAAAAGGTAGAAGTTTCTTGGCAGTGTCCCTGGCCAAAATAAAGTAGAAAAGTAACATTTCAAGGCCCTAGAGACTATGTATCCTGTAATTTCATTATGACTAGAATATTTCTTTGGTTTAGCTAGTTTTGTTCCCAGTTTAAAAAATATTTTAAAGTATTTTTCCATGGTTACATGATTCATGATCTCTCCCTCTCCTCTTCCCTCCCCCTTTATGAATCTGACGATCAATTCCACTGGGTTATACATGTATTATCACTCAGTACCAATTTCCATATCATTCATTTTTGTAATAGAGTAATTTTTAAAAATCAAACCCCCAAATCCTATACCTACGTAAACAAATGATAGATCTCATGTTTTCCTTCTGCATTTCTACTCCCACAGTTGTTTCTCTCAATGTGGAAAAAATTCTTTCTCATAAATCCTTCAGGGTTAGTAGCAAAGTCTATTACATTTGATTGTCCCACAAAGTTTTAGTTATTGTGATAATATTCTCCTGGTTCTGTTTGAATCATTTTGTATTAGTTCATGGAGACCTTTCCAGTTCATATAGTAATAAAGTAGGTTATCATTCCTTATAGCACAACAGTATTCCATCACCATCATATACCACACTTTGTTAAGCCATTCCCCAAAAGAGAGATGTTCCCCATTTTCCATTTTTTTTGCCACCACAAAGAGTGCAGCAATAAATATTTTTGTACAAACATTAAAAAAATATCTTTTGGGTACAAACCTAGTAGTGATATGCAGGCTTTAAATATTTTTATTTAGAATATTTTTCCATGGTTATATAATTCATGATGTTCCCCTCCAATTTCTCCTCCCCCTCCCAAGGCCAACAAGCATTTCCACTGGGTTATACATGTATCATTGTTCATAAAGTATTTCCATGTTATTTATATTTGCAGTAGAGCAAGTCTTTAACATCAAAACCCTAATCATATCCCTATTGCGCTA
This sequence comes from Monodelphis domestica, assembly GCF_027887165.1. Taxonomy (NCBI): domain Eukaryota; kingdom Metazoa; phylum Chordata; class Mammalia; order Didelphimorphia; family Didelphidae; genus Monodelphis; species Monodelphis domestica. Next base: position 26,928,473 of record NC_077232.1, on the reverse strand, counting down.
TGTAATAGATCACATATTTTTCTAACTCATTTCCATTTCCACAATTCTTTCTCTGGTGTGGATAGCATTCTTTCTTCTAAGTTCCTCTGTATTGCCCTTAGAAATTGCATTGCTACTGGTAGAAAAGTTAATTACATTCAATTATGCCGTAAAATTTCAGTCTCTGTGTACAATGTTCTCCTGGTTCTGCTCCTTTTGCTCTGCATTGATTCCTGGAGGTTTTTCCAATTCACATGAATGTGGTATTCCTTCATTTTTTTATTCCTTTCAGTGCAATAATATTCCATCATCACCATATACCATAATTTGTTCAGCCATTCTTCAATTGATGGATACTCTCTCATTTTCCAATTTTTTGCCACCACAAAGAGCGAGGCTATGGATATTTTTGTACAAGACTTTTTCCTTATTATCTACCCTTTAATGGAATTCATGGTATTCAATGGTATTGCTGGATGAAAGGGGAGTTATTCATTTAAAGCTCTTTGTGCATAGTTCCAAATTGCTCTCCAGAATGGTTGGACCAAGGTATACAGTCTCTTAAAGCCCTTTGGGCATAATTCTAGATTGCCTTCGAGAATTGCTGGATCAATTCACAATTCTACCAGCAAAGCATTAGCATTTGAATTTTGTCACTTCCCCTCCAACATTTATTATTTTACTTTACTGTCATATTGGTGAATCTGCTAGGTGTGAGATGGTACCTCAGAGTTGTTTTGATTTGCATTTCTCTAATTAGGAGGGATTTAGAATACTTTTTCATGTGATTGTTGATAGTTCTAATTCCTTCATCTGAAAACTTCCTGTTCATATCCCTGGAGCATTTGTCAGTTGGGAAATGGCTTGATCTTTTGTACATTTGACTTAGTTCATTATAAATTTGAGAAATTAGACCTTTGTTAGTTCTATTTATCTAGATCTGATAAGGGAAGGTTGAGGGCCCCTCCTATTATATTTTTACTATCTATTTTTTTCCATAAGCTCCATTAACTTCTCTTTTAAATTTCTGGTTGCTATATCATTTGGTGCATATATGTTGAGTACTGATATTTCTTGTCTATGGTGCCTCTTATCAGATTATAATTGTCTTCCTTATCTATTTTAACAAGATCTATTCTTGCTTTAGCTTTATCTTGGGTCATGATTTCTACTCTTGTCTTTTTTTCTCAGGTGATGCCCTAAAATTCTACTCCAGACTCTTATCTTTACTTGATGTGTTTCTACCTGCTTCAGATGTGTTTCTTATAAAAAAACATATGATAGAATTTTGTTTTTTTCATCCAGTCTGCTATCTGTTTTATGGGTGAGTTCATCCCATTAATGTTCACAGTTATGATTACCATCTGTGTATTGTTCATCATTTTGATTTCCTTTTTTCATGGTGCCCTTTCTCCTTTCACTCTTTCCCTCCACACCAATGTTTTGCTTTGAATCAGTCCCCCTTTCTCCCTCCTTTATTTTACACCCCTTCTACCACCTCCATGCTTATTCCCCTTCTCTTTCTCTTTAGAATATTTTAATCACCCTTCCCAACATTTCCCTCCTTTATCTTATTTTCTTCCCCACATTACCCTTTATTTTTTTCTACTTCTCTTTAAGGTAGGATAGGATTTTATAATCCAAAGAATTTGGCTGTTTTTCCTTCTCTGAACTGATTCAAATGAGAATAAAGTTTAAGTATTACCTGTCATCACCTGAATTCTCCTCTCCTTGTAATAATATTCTTCCTCTCCCTTCAACATATGCCTCTTTATGTGGTATAATTTACCCTATTCTCATTCTTCTTTAGCATTGACTACAATCCTCTTTTTTCCCCTAAAAGTTTTTACATATCATCTTAAATAGCTTAATACAATATCCTCTTCCTATGTGTATTTTTTCTAACTACTATGATAATGATAATTTTTAAGAGTTACAGATATCATCTTTACCTATAGGAATATAATCAATTTGACCTTGTTAAAGTCCTTAAATTTGTTCTTTCTTGTCTACCTTTTTATGGTGCTTTTCAATTTTGTATTTATTTTCTGTTTATTTTTTGTCTTCTTTTTGGGAATGCTTGGAAATCTTCTATTTTATTAAATGCCCATTCTTTCCCCTGAAAGTATATAGTTAGTTTTGATGAGTAGGTGATTATTGGTGGCACACCCAGTTCTCTTGTCTTCTGGAATATCATATTCCAAGCCTTGTGGTCCTTCAGTGTGGAAGTTGCCAGATCCTGTGTAATCCTGACTGGGGCTCCATGATATCTGAATTTTTTCTTTCTGGTCATTTGAAGTATTTTCTCCTTGGTCTGGAAGCTCTTGAACTTGTCTAGAACATTCTTGGGAGTTGTCATTTGAAGATTTATTGTAGGAGATGATCTGTGGACTCTTTTCATGTCTATTTTGCCCTCTTGTTCAAAAATTTTAGGGCAGTTTTCTTGGATAATTTCTTTTACTATGAAGTTTGGGATTTTTTTTTGGTCATTATTTTCAGGTAGTCCAACAATTCTCAAATTGCCTCTCCTGGATCTATTTTCCAGGTCAGGTGCTTTTTTCAATGAGAAATTTCATGTTTTCTTTTATTTTTTCATTCCTTTGATTTTGTTTTATTATTTGTTGATCTCATGAAATCATTAGCTTCTATTTGCCAATTTTGGCTTTAAAGACTGATTTTAATCTGTGATCTTTTAAATATCCTTTTCCATTTAGTCCATTCTCCTTTTCATGATGCTCTTTTCATCTTTTGACTTTTTTGCCTATTCTTCCAGTAGTTCAATTCTGGTTTTTAATTGGTTTATTTCATCATTGAATTTTTGTGTCTTTTTCTATTTGACCAATTTTGCTTATTAAGCTATCATTTTATTTTTGCAATACTGGCATTCCCCCCCTCCCCACTTTCCTTTCCATTTCTATTCTACCTGTCTTACTTGGTTATTGAACTATTTTTGAGCTGTTGTAGAGCTTGCAACTAGTTTCCATCTTGGGGGGAAGTTTGCATGTGTTTACTTATTTCTCACCCTCTCCTGTTACTTTTGGTTTATTTGCTCTTTTTCTCCATAGAAAAATTTCAGAGTCAAGAGGTTTCTTTGCTGCTGTTTGATCATTTTCCTGCTCAAGGCCTGGGAATTGCTGATGACTTCTATTTTAGCTTCTGTCTCACTGGGCTTTGCCTTGGGGCTATCTTAAGTTCCTTGTCAGGGGCCTGAGTGAGCCCAGTTCTATGGAGCTTCAAATCTCACTGCCAGGTGTAGGTCCATTGTGCTTTTTTTGATAGTGTAGCCTATGTCCCAGAACCCCTACGTTGCTCAGGTCCTGATTTTATATCTGGTGCCATAGGTGAAGGGTGTTGGTCTACCTGTGCTCTATCTTGTGGCATTTTTCCTCTGGTTGATTCCCCTTATATTGTGCTAATTCATTCACTTTGGCTAACTTTTACCTTGTGTTTAGTGGGAGTGTCTCTTTGCTCATCCTTCCTTTCCTTCTGGCTTTTTAATCACCTTTTAAAGATCAGTTTGGATAGATATTAAGAGCAGTTGCAAAATTTTCCTGCTACTACACCACCATCTTGGCTATGCCCTCAGTCTCTGTTAATGATTTCCAATGATCATCTTAGGCATGCTTTGAAAGGTCTATTGATTTTATTTTTCCATGACTGTCTATAATCTTTCTCCAGACATGAATTTTAAGGCCTAGGAAATATTATAAACCTAGGGATATCCTTGCCTGCCACTGGCTCACTTTTAATGCCCTTGGTCAGATTTTGGTGGGAGTATGTATTGTAAAGGCTGAGGAAGTATCCCTTTTAATATAGAGTTAGGTCCAATATAAATTTTAGGTCACCCTTCTCATTTAACATTTTAAATTATCTGACTTACAGAATGTTAAAAAAAACTTGTTCTATATATTATCTTCCCCATTATAATAGGAGTTCCTTAAGATCAGAGAATGAGCTCCAATCTTTTCTGATCCCTGAATTCATCACAGAACTTTTCACATAGTAAGCACTTAATAAGCATATTTTCATTCATCTATGCATCCATTTATTCATGAATCCCTATATCTATCCATGCATCTGTTAATCTATGCATTCATGCATCAGTGCATCAACTCCTCAGTCTATCCATCCATGAATTCATTTGGTTTACTTGCTACAGGATACTTTCCCATACTAATTATGTTGACCTCATCTTTTGTTTTATTTCAGGTCTATCAAGCTTCTTTAGAGGTGCAATGACCTAATTGGATTCCATGGCTATCACCAACAATGTGACTCAGTTAATTTTTACAGGACTCTTCCAAGATAGAGAAGCACAGAGAGTTTTATTTGTTGTTTTTCTTCCTATGTATATGGCCACAATGTTGGGCAATGGACTCATCATCTTGACTGTCAACACAAGCAAGAGTCTGAGCTCCCCCATGTACTTCTTCCTCAGTCATCTGTCCTTAGTAGAGATCTGTTACTCCTCTACTATTGTTCCTAAGTTTATTTCTGGATTATTGACTCAGAATATAACCATCTCATTGGATGGCTGCATCACACAGTTATTCTTTTTTCATTTCTTTGGAGTTGCTGAGATCCTCCTACTCACTGTGATGGCCTATGACCGGTATGTGGCCATCTGCAAACCCCTGCATTATATGACCATTATGAACCGTCCTGTGTGTCACGTGCTGGTATTTAGCTCCTGGCTAGGGGGTATGTTCCACTCTGTGGTTCAGATTCTCATTACTGTCCAATTGCCCTTCTGTGGTCCCAATGTGATTGATCACTATTTCTGTGACCTCCATCCCTTGTTCAAGCTTGCCTGTACTGATACTTTTGTGGTAGGAATTATTGTGTTTGCCAATAGTGGTTTATTCTCTGTGATTTCCTTTCTCTTCTTGGTTTCTTCTTATGTTGTCATCCTGGTTCACTTGAGAAACCAGTCAGCAGAGGGAAGGCGCAAGGCTCTCTCCACCTGTGTCTCCCACATCACTGTTGTTCTCTTATTCTTTGGTCCTGCCATCTTTCTCTACTTGAGACCCTCTTCCACCTTTACTGAAGACAAACTTGTGTCTGTGTTCTATACAGTGGTTACGCCAATGTTGAACCCCATCATCTATACCTTGAGAAATGCAGAAGTGAAGAATGCTATGAGGAGGTTGTGGGTCAAGAAAGTGAACTTGGGAGGGGAATGAAAATGTCCATTTGAAGACAGTGTATTGTGACTTTGTGGGTAGTGGGTCTTTGTATTGTATTTGATTCATGTTTGGATACAGGAAAATCCCCATTAAACATGAGAGAGGGGGAATTAGACTATATAATTGTATGATTGTAGTGAGCTGAGGATGGATATGGTCCACTGGTAAGAATACTGACTTTAGGATCAAAATATCTAGGGTTGGGTCCTAACATTGCCTTTGTCTATTGGTCCCTGGGTCTTGAATGTTTGATAGCAGAATTCAGCATATCAAAGGATCATTGGAGCCACCTTTAGTTTCAATTCCCAAACAACCTGGCCTCAGATACACTTGGGCTGTCAGTATTTTCATGTTCTTTCATAGTAAGTTGTTACCAATTCCTTAATCTTGATTTAATGATAGTTTACACAATCCTCATCTTGGGAGAAACACCTTTCAAAGTAAAGATAATTTGTTTTTGAAATAGAAAGAATTTAGGGTGAAATTGTCCCCCCAAACTAGATGGCCTCCTAACTCTGAGCTCTCAGTCTCACTGTTTGAGGAAAGTTTTTGCCTTTCAGGAGGTGCAAATGTTTTGTGCTTCTGCATTTTAGATGCACAACTTATTTTAGATTTATAGGTGTGCTGGCTTAAGCTGAGCAAAATGTACAACATCTATGTCCAAAATAGCAGTCTCAGAGATGCAGTGATATCAATTGGACTCAGAATTCCTTTCATAATTTCTAAATTAAAACAAACTTCATTTTCTTGTTTGCCAGAGCAAGTGACCTTCCTCACACAGGTGAATGAAGAAGAAATATTTTTAAGCAGTGCATGTATCACTGCCCTTAGATCTTTCTTTTCAGAATTAACCTACAGAGAGTTCCAACCATTACTGTTCTTTTTGTTGCTACTCTGATTGAAAATAAATGACATATCCCATTATGATTCTATGCTTGTCTTTAAATAGTGTGATACTTCATGTTCCTTCACTCTCTTTGTCAATACCCATTTAACTAATGACCCCTCACAGGGAAACTTCTTGGGGAAAGAAAGTTTTAAACCAGTGTCTTCTCTTGCCAATTATTCATGGCCTGATCCTCTTGTTGAATGAATCTCTTACATCTACAGATCATTTTATAATGGTTACATGCATCTGTTTTCCATTAGTAATGCTAATAATAACTGAAGTAGGTCATGCTTTAGTGTTTGCAAAGGGCTTTTGGATCCTGCCTCAGACACTTGTTAGTTGTATCTTCTTGAGGAAGCACATTAGAATTTCTTAGCTTAAGTTTCTTATGAAAGCAGCAAAAATGAGAATATCAAGTCATCATGTTGTGAGAATCAAGTGAGATTTTATATATGTTTCATATATTTATATAAGGCACTTTTCAGAGTACTAGATCAATTTTTCTTCTTTTCTTGTTCTTCTCCTGTTCCTTCTCCTTCTCCTCCTTCTGCTTTTTCTTTTCCTCCTTCTTTCTCTCTGCTTTGTAATTCAATGCAATGCAGTTTGGGCCCACCCCACATTTTCAAAGGGTTCATTGAATGTAAGAGGTGAGTAGGGGCATACATTAGGGGATTGTGGGTTGGTAAAAGGGATCAGACTTTAAAACTGGTTACAGGGAATGAGGTAGAGAAATTGAGGATGACACTTGTTTTTGAGTGTTGTTGCCTGAGAAGATTGTTATAGGAAAGTTAAGAATAGAGAAGAGTTTAAGGGAAAGATAATGAGTTCTATTTTGGTTCCAGGTCATCCAAATGGCTCTGAATCCAGCTACCATTTAGCCAGTGTCTCTTCTCCTCTTCCACAAGTATATCTATGAAGATATTTTTAAATGTTTTGATGAAATCCAAGCATCCTTTGTCTACCACATCTTCTGGTTAAAAGGAAAAGAAGTCAATCTGGCATGATCTGCTCCTTGGTGGCATTTAGCCACCACTCCTTCATTTTCTAAATGCTTACAGAAAATCTGCCCTTAATCATGTATTTGGGAATTATTCTAGAAATAAAAGTCAAATTCACTGGTTTTCTGATTCCATTCCAATCACTTTGGAGAAAAATTGGAATATTTGTCTGTCTTCAGTTCTGTGGCTCCTCTCCCATTTTCGAAGTAATAGTAACAGCAGCAAGAATAGTACATGTTAACTAGGTGGTGGAGTAGACTGAGTCAGATCTAGAGATAGGAGTGCTTAGGTTCAAATCTAGCCTCCTCAGACACTTCCTAGTTATGTGTCTTTAGGCAAATAACTTAATCTCTGTTACCTAGCCCTTATTGTCCTTCTTCAAAGGGAATAAAAAATCCAATAATACATGTAATTACTATAATATGAGAAATGTTTCAAAACACAGTGCGTAGCACATTGTAGGTGCTAAATCAATGATTATTGTGAGACTGGTGACTGATTTTACAGACATAATCTCATTTGGTCTTTGCACCTTCACCAATAGCCTCTCAGCAATCATGCTTGCCACATCTTAAACTCCAGGAAGTCCCTCTCCTTCCCTCATTGCTGCTAAAGCCTTCCTCTTTCAGTTTGCCATCTGTGTATTCTGTATGTATCTTGAAAGTTTAAGCACATGATGCCTCCCCTGTTAGGATGTAAGCTCTTAGATGGCAGAGATTCCTTTTGTCTATTCTGGGATTCTCAGAACTCAGCCCAGTGCTTGGCACATAGTAAACACTTAATAAATGCTTATTGATGGATTGGTTTCTTCAGGTCTATGATGCAGGAGATTTAAGCTAGATGGCTCAAACTTCTTCAGGGCAGGTGGATTCATTCTTTCAAATTGCTCATTTATCCAGGGTTTCCTCTCCCACTAAGGTTCTTTCTGTCTCTGATATTCTGTGTTCTCTTCTACCTCTGATGTTCTGTGTTCTAAAATCTATTCAATACTAACAACTTTAGAACTTCTGAGTTAGTCAGATCCATTTATAGAGGATCAGTCATTTTGGGCTGTGATAGAGTGAAAGAAATATGATGAGGAGTCACTTTATGTGAGTGAAAAGATTTAATGGATGAAAGGCCCTGCTGCCTCACCTTGCTGGAATTTGATTATATGGAAGTTGTCATATAGCTCCGCTTACCTGCCTTCTGATGACCCAGTAAGTGTGGTCAAGGGAGAAAGACATATAGGATATTAGAATTGGGGCAGACTTCAGAGATTTTATAGACCAGTGATGGCAAACATTTTAGACATGGAGTGCCGGGTCTGCTTCCCATCCCAACCCCCAGACCTGGTGCCATGCCTGCCCCACCTCCAGACTGAGTGCCATCCTCACCAGAAACCAAGTACTTCCCCCTGCCCCACCTTGTCCCTTTACCCCAGACAGGGAAGAGAGGAAGCATTCCCACTGGGTTGCTGGACAGAGGGACAGGAGATGAGAGGTACATGTGGAGAGGGGAAGGAGAGTGGTCAGAGCTATCCACTATCCTCCAGCTGTGTTCTGCTCCAGCTCTGTGCCATGTTGTGAGTTATGTTCCCCTCAAAGCTAGCTCTTCTCCAACCCCACCACAGGAATCACCTTCACTACAAACTCAACAGGCTGCTCTCTGTATAGCACACTTGAATATGAGCCATTCCCCTTGGGCCCCAGTACCTGACCCCAGGCAGGGGAGGGAGGAAGAGCTCCTATTGGGTTGCTGAACAGAGGGGCTGGTGAAGTGAGGAATGTCCTCAGGCACATGGAGAAGGGGAGGGGAACAGCTCCATCCTGAGTCCCTCTGGCTTTCTAGTAACAAACTCTGGTGGGCAACTTCAGGTGTGCCTACAGAGAGGGCTCTGTGTGCCCTATTTGGCATGCATCTGATAGATTCACCACCACTGCTAATAGGCCATTTTACAGACGAAGAAACCTAGATCCAGGGAAAGTATGGGAAATATCCAGGATAACATGAATGCATTACAGGGCTAAGTTTTGAACCCAAATTGTTTGGCTCTTAGTCCTGGGCTTTTTCTATGACATGAACATGTATCAGTGGGAATACATAGCTACTTCTAATACTATTGAACATCTTTCTTATTGATATTGTTCCTATAGGATCTATTAATTACCTAATGTTCCTGTCTCCCACAGTAGATACTGTTTCTCCTACAAAGAGTGAATCAAATGGCTTGTTTTTCTTTGTTAGTTATTTCTGAAAAGAGGTGATACATGAAGGAATCAAAGTGAGTAAAGAGGTAATAGAATTATCTCTTTTCACAGATGATATTTTGAAAGATTGATAATTACAGAGCTTCAACAAAAAATAATTAAAACTATTGATAATTTTAGGAAAGCAGCAGGATATAAAATAAACCCACACAAATTATCACTTTCTATATATCACTAACAAATTCCTTCAAGAAGAGATGGTAAGAGATAACTCATTTAAAATAACTATGGATAGAATAAAATACTTAGGAGCATATCTGCAAAAAGAAACCAAGAAACTGCATGAATGTTTTTTATGCTAATAAAGCCAGATTTATATAATTGGAGAAATATTATTCTTTGATATAATAGCTGGTATTCATATGGTGCTTTCTGTTTTGAAAAACATTTTACAAATATTATTTCATTTGAACCTCACAACATCCCTAGGAGGTAGATATTATTATTATTCCCATTTGATAGGTTGGGAAAATTGAGGCAAAAGAGGTTAAATAACTTGCCCAGGATAACACAGCTAGAAAACTTGGGTCTTCCTGATTCCATGTCCAACGTTCTAGTCACTACACCATCAAACTGCCTGTAATTTTTTTAAACCCTTATCTTCCATCTTGGAGTCAATACTGTGCATTGGCTCCAAGGCTGAAGATCAGAAAGGGCTAGGCAATGGGGATTAAGTGACTTGCCCAGGGTCACATAGCTGGGAAGTGTCTGAGGCCAGATTTGAACCTAGGACCTCCCATCTCTAGGCCTGGCTCTCAATCCACTGAGTCAGCCATCTGACCCACAACTGCCTGTAATTTTGAAGAACAGGATTGACTCCTGAATATCTAAAGAAGAAGAGATCACCAAGAGCCAGCATGTCTTGATCAAGAACAAGTCATTCTAGATGAATGCCATTTCCTTTCTAGACATGATTACTAAACCGCCACATTATAGAAATGCTGCAGATATCATTCACAAAAATTTCAGCAAAGCTTCTGATATAATTTCCAATGCTATTCTTGTGGAAAAGATAGATGGATGTGAGCTTTTTGTTGCTGTTGATTCATTGAAGTTGTATCTGACTCTGAGACCCCATTTGGTTTTTTTTGGCAAGGGTATAGGGGTGTTTTGCTATTTGCTTCTCCAGTTCATTCTAAAAATGAGGAAACAGGCAAATAATTTGAGATGACATGCCAAGGATCACATAGTGAGTGAGACCAGATTACAACTCAGGTCTTCCTAATGCCAGGCTTAGGCCTCAGCCCACTGTACCACATCACTATGGTGAGCGAGGAGCTGGATGGTAGCATAAAATTGCAGAGATGAAACAAGATGTAGGAAATTCAGAAACAGTGAGCATAGTAACTGGACAAGAGAAAACCAGAGAACAAATTAAAAGAGATCTGGAGAATTTCTTTCAATGCAGATTTGGTTTAGAAATTGATTAGAGAAGAAAATGTTATAAAAACTTGCATCAACAACACCATAAGTTGACATCCTCAAAAAGGAAACAAAATCACAATTCTCTAAACCAAGTCAACAATGTGAAAGCAGAGATAACTGTTACTAAGGCATCTGTAACTAAAAATACTGAATACAACATCAATACTCTTACAGAACTGAGAAAATTCCCATTTGAACTAATTGAAAGGAAAAAAGGCTGCTTAATGCATGCTCCTGTAGAAAAAAGGACTAGTTTGAACCTTGAAGCTGAAACATTTCATCCATTACTGTGTAACAAGGAAAATTCAAATTTAAGTGATTATACATCTGGAAAAGGGGTTGATAGTATTATTCAAATTCAAAATATTGAAAGGTTGACATCATTACCAGAATATGCAACAGAAAAATTTGAAAATATGGATGGAATGCAGGAAATGGTAACTGCCAAGGTGGTTCAGTGTTCAAAAAGCCTCCATGATGTCAAAGTTCTGAGGGCAGGGGGACTGTCTGACTCTCTGAGTGAAAAAGAGCAGGCAGCTATCCATGGTTTTGATTCATTTTCTCAGTCAGTAAAACACCTTACAGAACAGAGTGTTAATGGAGATCAGCCAGGAAATGAATTAAACCAAGAAATTTTAATTAGTCCAACCATACAGTCAAAAGCTGATGTATGTGAAGAAGAGATTACAATATCAGTGATATTGGCAAGCAAATGCAAGGAAATGGAAGCTTGCAGGTACTGTCAATCAAAGAGAAAAGGAAAGAGGATTCTAAAGAAGAATCTGGTCAGGGAGACAGTTAAGAAAGCCAGCATCTGAAACTGGTCGCTTCTTCTCTCTTGAACTTTGGAGAAGGTGCTAGCAGGCAACTGCTCTGGATTCCTGGCTAGTGATATTGAAAATATTGGAGCATAGCACGGAAGATTCTTTTCAATTTATCAGTAATATCCCCTCAGAGAGAAATCAACTTTACTTCCTTGTATTGAATTTCATAATAGATTAGGGAAACCACAAATTCCCTCTTCCCCTTCTCCCAACATCCTTCTTTAAGAATAAGCCCCTTTCAGAAAGAGCTACAGTGTGAGAGTAATCTTTTGAAATTTCTAAGAACTCACCAACTTGAGAAGAGCTGTTAAGATCAACTGAGGCAGAGAGAGACAGGAAGTGGGGTGAGGGGGAAGGAGTGAGAATTCTAGCTTTCCCTCTAACCTATTTCCTGGTGTCATTGCTCCAGCCTTTCTCTGTTACCCTAAATATCCTAGTGAGGAGCATCTATTATATGTAGGGCAGTGCAAATCAACAATATGACAACTGGTTCATTGACAATTAATATACCTGAACCGTATGTATGGATTAAAATGGGGAAGAAACAATATAAGGCCCTCATCGATACAGGTGGTTTCAATTCTGTCCTAAAGACATTCCCAGGAGATACTACCATAGGGGGTATGGTTTCAGTAGCAGGAGCTTCTGGGGAAATGCAGCAGGTACCAGAGCTCAAAAGCACAATGATTAAACTAGGTCCTCTCACCTCTGACCATATTTTCTTCCTGATTCCTTGATATCCAGATAATCTTTTAGGACGTGATTTTTTAAATGTAAAATCAGGGCGACCTTGCAGTGTGAACATCCAGGAACATGTATTTACATCTACTAAAACATTAACTCCAACATTATCCATTGTTATACATGGAGAAATTAGAGGAAAACCTTGAACAACTACATGCATTAACATCAATGTATGAAATTCCCAAAGATATTGCACAGCAAGTTTTTGCAAAACATCAGAATGATGTGGATAGAATAAAATCTGCAACACCAGTAAAAATGTCAGTCAGGGATGGTGTACCTCCTAAGATAGCTCAATACAACCTTAGTAAAGAAGTTATTCAGGGCAGTTCCCCAGCCTCTGACCCTCACCTGACACCCAGCTCTCACTTGTGGCTCCCAGTAGCTGCTAGCATGTGGCAGCGGCCACATCCCGGGCAATGGCTTCGACAGGCCGGCTAAACCTTGTGAGGGTAGCCATCGGGTTATCGTAGACCCCTGGTGAACCAGGGCTTTGCTCACCCAGCATGTGAAGACTGCTTTGGCAGAGCAGGCAGAAGAAACCAATAAGAAGGTTCAACGGCTGAGATGGTGATGCAGCAAGGCACTGTGGAGTGCTTAGAGCGTGTTGGAGCACAAAGGACAACACGGCCATCCAATGCAGCTGAGGAAGTCTCCAGATGTAATGACTTTTCATGCCACTGGACCCAGGCTTCCAATGCCAAGAGAGTGGACTGTCTCTGTGCATCAACTTTTCCACTTACATCTTCATGCACAAGTGTCTTTGTGCACAAAAAACGCACAAAGACAATCATCATCCTCAGTTACCGAGAGACTGCTACCAAGAAATTATTCAAGGCATAATTTCCATTATCAACAGTTTACTGGAGCAAGGCATTTTAAGGCTAACAGTGTCTGAATTTAATAGTCCAATATTAGCTATCAAGAAAACCCAACCAAACACTAATGGTACATTTTCCTGGAGATTTTTAGAGGATCTTAGGGCAGTAAACTACTTTATAAAGAATACTCATACTATTATACCTTCACCAAATGACATTATTACACAAATTCCTTTCAACACCCAGTGGTACATTACACTACATTACACCCTGACTCCCAGAACATTTTTGCTTTCTTGTGGGGACAATTCAAGATTTTTTGGACTTGTTTAGTCCAGGGCTGTTCTGAAAGTGCCTCTATCTTCTGCCAATTGCTGCAGAGAGACAAGCAACTATAAGTTTCAAGCACAGCAAGTTGGTGCACTATGGTAATGATTTACTTCTAGCATCACTGGATCCAAAGACATGCTTAGAAGATTCAAAAAGGCTGCTGATAGAACTCTATAAGAGAGGGCATAAGGTCTCTAAGGAGAAGATTCAGTGGGTACTCACAAAAGTCAGGTATTTGAGGTTCATCCTGGAAGAGGGCACCAGGAAGATCTCTAGTAAAAGAATAGCTGATACACAGAAGCTAGGAATCCCTAGAACTAAGAAGCAACTTAGAGCATTCCTAGGGGTTGCAGGTTTCTCTCAACAGTATATCATAGGATATTCCCATATTTCAAAATGCTTAACAGACTTGACAAAGAATGAGGCAAAAGAATGGTTGAAATTAACTAAAGAACACCTCCATGCTTTGTTAAAGTTAAAAGAGGCAAAACTAACAGCCCCAGAATTACAGATACCAAACTATGACAAGGAGTTCCACTTGTATGTTCATGAAGCTCAGGGCATAGCTTCAGGGGTATTGGCAGAATATTTTGAGTTAAATTGAAAACCTGTAGCATTCTATAGTATGATCCTCGATAAGGCGGCACAAGGAATGGAACATTGCTTGAGGAACATTGCTGCAACTGCCTTCATGGTAAAGAAAGCAAATGACATTGTACTGGGATGTAAGCTAAATGTATATTCTGCTGACCAAATTGAAAAATTCTTATGGTCACAGAATATGCATGCATTTACATCTGGCAGGCGGTCTCAGTATGAGATCATTTTGCTAGGGAATGATAACCTAACCATTAATAGGTTTGCACCTTTAAATCCAGCTACTTTGATTCCTGATTTGCCTTTGGGAGGTGAGCCACTACATTACTGCAAAGAAGTTGTAGAAATGGTATATAAGCCTAGGGAAGATCATAAAGATGCACCTCTTTTAGTGGGTTCTTGTTCCAAAAGCTGGGTCTTTGGGTTTATCAAACACTAGCTTGCTGAACTCATTTACCCCAAGTTTATTCCACTGATCTGCCCTTCTATCTCTTAGCCAGTACCATATTGTTTTTATGATCATTACTTTATAGTACAGTTTAAGATCTGGTACTGCTAGGCCACATCTTCACAACTTTTCCCATTAGTTCCCTTGATAGTCTTGATCTTTTGTTCTTCCAGTTGAACTTTGATATAATATTTTCTAATTCTATAAAAAGTTTTTTAGAGGTTTGATAGGTATGGCACTGAATAAATAAATTAACTTAGGTAGGATTGTCATTTTTATTATATTAGCTCATCCTACTCATGACTAATTAATGTTTTTCCAATTGTTTAGAACTAGTTTTATTTGTGTGAAAAGTGTTTTGTAGTTGCGTTCATATAATTCCTGAGTTTGTCTTGGCAAATATATTTCCAAGTATTTTATATTGTCTACAGCAATTTTAAATGGAGTTCCTCTTTCTAACTCTTGCTATTGAGTATTGTTGGAAATATACAGAAATGCTTATGATTTATTATGTATTCTGCAGCTTTGCTAAAGTTATTAATTATTTCCACTAGCTTTTTAGTTGATTTTCCAGATTATCTAAGAATACTATCATCTCATTTGCATAAAGTGTCATTTCAGCATTGCCTACTTTAATCCCTTCAATTTCTTTTCCTTCTCTAATTTCCTTCCTAGCTTTAGTACTGCTAGCATTTCTTGTACAATATTAAATAGTAGTGGTGATAATGGGCATCCTTGCTTCATTCATGATCTTATTGGAAAGGCTTCTAACTTATCCACATTGCAGATGATACTTGCGGATGGTTTTAAATATATTTGTTATTAATTTGAGGAAAGAATATTTTATTTCTATATTTTCTAGTTTTTTTCAATGTGTTGTATTTTGTCAAAGACTTTTCCTGCACCTATTGAGATAATCATGTGATTTCTGTTAGTTGTTAGTTGATATGGTCAATTATATAGATGGTTTCCCTAATATTAAATCAGCCTTGCATTCCTGGTATAAATCCCACCTGGTCATAATGAATAATCCTTGTGATGACTTGCTGTAGTCTCTCTGCTAGTATTTAATTTAAGATTTTTGCATCCATGTTCATTAAGGAGATTGGTCTGTAATTTTCTTTCTCTGTTTTTGGTTTTCCTGACTCGGGAATCAGTACCATATTTGTGTCATAAAATAGTTTAGTAAGTCTCCTTCTTTGTTTATTTTTTCAAATATCTTGTATAGTATTGGGGTTAGTTGTTCTTTAAATGTTTGATAGAATTCACTTGTGAATCCATCTGGCCCTGAGGATTTTTTTGGCGAGTTCCTTGATGCCCTGTTCAATTTCTTTTTCTAATATGAGATTATTTAAGTATTCTATTTCCTCTTTGGTTAATATAGGCAATTTTCACTTTTGTAAATATTTGCCCATTTCACCTAGATTGTCATATTTATTGCCATATAACTGGCCAAAATGACTCTTAATAATTGTCTTAATTTCTTCTTCCTTAGAGGTGAGATAAACTTTTTCATTTTTGATACTTTTAATTTGATTCTCCTTTCTTTTTTATATTAGATTAATCAATACTTTATCTCTTTTATTTCTTTTTGCAGAAAAATAAGCTCTTAATCTTATTTATTAGTTCAATAGTTCTTTTGCTTTCAATTTATGAATTTCTTCTTAGATTTTTAGGATTTCTAATCTGGTCTTTATCTGAGGATTTTTAATTTGTTCTTTTTCTAGTTTTTTAGTTAAATGCCAGTTCATTGGTCTCCTCTTTCTCTTTTTTGCTGTTATAGGCATGCAAGGATATAAAATTTCCCCTGAGTACTGCTTTGACTGTATCCCATAAATTTTGATATGTTGTCTACTCACTGTCATTCTCTTTAGTGAAGTCTGTAATTGTTTCTATGATTTCTTCTTTGGCCAACCCATTTTAATGAATTAGATGATTTAGTTTCCAATTAATTTTTAATTTGCCTCTCCACAAACCCTTATTAATTATAACTTGTATTGTATTATGATCTGGAAAAGTTGCACTCATTATTTCTGCTTTTTTTGCATTTGTTTGTGATGTCTTTGTGCCCTAATAGATGGCCAATCTTTGAATATATACCATGTGCTGCTGAAAAGAAGGTATATTCCTCTTAATCCCTAATCCATTTTCTCCAGATATCTATTTACTTTATTTTTTCTAAAATTTCATTTATTTCTCTTATTTCTTTCTTATTTATTTTTTGGTTATATTTATCTAGATCTGAGAGGGGAAGTTCGAGGGCCCCCACAAGGATAGTTTTACTATCTACTTCTTCCATAAGGTCCATTAATTTCTCCTTTAAAATTCTGGATGCTACACCATTTGGTGCATATATGTTGAATACTGATATTTCTTGACTATACTGACTTTTATCAGGTTATAATTACCTTCCTTATCTCTTTTTAATAAGATCTATTCTTGCTTTAGTTTTGTCTTAGGTCCTGATTATTACTCCTGTCTTCTTTTTCTCAGTTGATGCCCAATCAATTCTGCTCCAGCCTCTTAGTGGTTTTAAATGGAGTTTCTCTTTCTAATTTTTGTTGCTGAGTTTTGTTGGAAATATATAGAAATTCTTATGATTTATGTGGGTTTATTTTGTATTCTGAAGTTTTGCTAAAGTTATCAATTATTTCCACTAGTTTTTTTAGTTGATTTTATCAGATTCTCTAAGAATACTATCATCTCATTTTATAGAGTGATAGTTTAGTTTCCTCACTGCCTCCTTTAATCCCTTCAATTTCTTTTCCTTCTCTAATTTCTACTGCTAGCATTTCTAGTACAATATTAAATAGTAATGGTGATAGAAAGATCCTTGGACCCTTAGAACATTATTACCTGAAACAAGTATCTCAACAACCAATACAATATGAACTCATTGGAGACATGGATTGTTTTAGAAATATATTTTCTCACCTTAACACATTGAATTATGGCCCATATATAACATATGTTTGTTTAATCATTTTTTAAAAGTTGAATTAAATTGAATCATCTATTCCTTCTCAATGAAGTTAGTGTTTAATCTTTTCAAAAGATAAAAATGTCCAAGCAATGAATTTATTTTTTTATATGTATATGCAGATATACACATATATGTGTATGTGTAGATACTCACACACAGAGTTTGAAAATATTCCCTATATTTTTTAGTTTGTAATTTAGTTATATATTTATTTTAAAACTTTTTTATTAATAGTTTTTATTTGCAATTATCCTAGTGCCTCCTTTTCTTCCCTTTATCATAGAAGGCATTATTTGGTAAACACACACACACACATATGTATATATATATTTCAGGTTGTCATTTTTCAGTTCATCAGTTCATCCTCTGGAGGTGAATATTCAGATATTATTTTTCAATTAATAAACCTATAGTTGTAAATAATGTTTTCTTGGTTTTATTCATCTTGCTGCTCATCCCATTTGGTTCTTTCCAAGTTTTTAAAAAAATTAGCTTGCTTATCATTTCTTTCAGAACAGTAGTATACCACAGTTTGTTTAGCCATCACCAGATTGAGGGGCATTGCCTTGATTTCCAGTTATTTGCCTTCATTAACAGAGCTGCTATACATATTTTGGATCATTTAGATTATATCCCCCTTTTTCATGATCTCCTTGGGAAACAGATCCAGCACTTGTATTGGTAAGCCTTGTAACAGTTAAAATTTAGGAATATGGGGAGACTGAGGCAGGTAGAAATTAGTTTCTCTCTGCAAGGAGTATGATATTTTTTAGAGGTTTATTAAGGATTAAGGATTAAAGAATATACAAGTAAGAAACATGTGCCTAGGCCAGAGGCCTAGACAAAATAACCTCACATCATGCAAGAGACGCCTCTGCTCCAAAACGGAAGTCCAAAAGAGCCCAAAAACCTTTGCCCTCAGCTTAAATCCTTCCTCGATCTCGGCCCACCTCAGAATTCCCGTGAGATTACAAAGCATTTTGGGGAAGTGGAGCAAAGGCTTGTGGGGATTGTAGTCCTGTACTTGAGTCTATTTTTTACATACCCCCATTTGATCCTCTGGGAAGAAGTCCTTCCCCAGAGGATCATAAAAACATAATCAATTTAAAGATTATAATAATTTGATGATAAGAGAAAAAAACAAACACACCCAATAATTGCTGAATGCATTGACAAAAAAGCCAGTTAGGGGGCAGTCCCTTTTGGCATGAACGTACAGATACAAATAAATGTTCAATCAACCACACCCAAAGTTCAATTTTGTGCAACTTGTGGTCTGGAGGCTTCTTCATGGTGGCTTCTCCAACAGTTCAGTTCTGGATTCAGAGAGGTAGCATCTTCTTTACCTAAAATTCTTCTCAAAAGGAATTTAAACTTTGCAATTTAAATAATGATATATATATATATATATATATATATATTTTTTTTTTACATTCCCCCGTTAAGAGGGTGATTGAAAAATACATGATCACTTAGGGATGCATGGCTGAGGTACGAGGTATATGAATCAATTGGCAAGAGATATTAAAAGGACATCAGAAAAATCCAAAGAAAAAAAGAAAAAAAACTCTGAATGAAAATATAGACTATCAAAGTCTTATGCGCATTTACCCAGTCAATAGCCAGGACTACAGAAAAGTACCACACTATGAGAGGCAGAAAAGGGGACCAGAGTATATGAGCTAAGGTTCCGGGAGCCAAGTTTGAGATACTTGGTAGAATGTGGAACAAGGAAGACCTGCTTTTAACACATGTTAAACAGCTGCAACCTCAAACCCCAAACATGTTCAAGTCCTCCTTGTCTAGGCTCAAAGTGACATCAATTTCACCAGGATTGGTTGGTCTCTTTGACCTTATGCTCTATTGGCATTATGCAGTGGCTCTTTTGTGTATATCTTGTTCTGGAATCAGACAGAATCATTAAGCAAAGTCCTATAATTTATTACATAATTAGTGGCATCGTTTTTATAGTCTCTGGCCTTTTAGGGCGTGCATTGGCAAATGTATTTCAAACTTGTAGTACTGAAAAATCAAAACCTTAATGCTGGTGACATGTGCTTTAAATATAAAAAGGAGAGAAAAAATAATAAAAAACTGAAAAAGTATATTGCACATGCAAGAAAAATATAATAATAAAATAGTTTTTAAGAAAATTCAAAAATATAGCTTATAATCATTGACACTTTGTGTCAGCTAAGAAAATATAAAATACAAGATTTTCTCACCAAAAATGAGATCCATTTCCTCTTTGTATCTGGCCATGATCACTGTGAGTTGAAGGCAAATGAATTGAACATGGTTAACAATTTTTCATCTTTAAAACACAGTAGTACAAATATGTAGTTATCAATATCCACAAAATTCTGAATAGCCCAATTAATTACAATAGCAAACAAACACACTTTCATATTTCACATAAGTTGCTGTATGACATTTTAAAAAAAACCTATGAATTGATGGACATTTGTCACAATTTTTACAAACATAGTAATCTTTCAACCTTGGTATTTAAACATATTTTTTTAAACAAAGTAAAACTCATCTTGGGTTAAGAACATAATCAAGAAATCTAGATATCATTCTGGTGCAAGTAAAGTAGTGAGCTAAAGAGTATAAATAAAGGGGTGCTCCTTTTTTGGAGGCTTATTTGGGGTACAAATGCCCTGAGACTAACTGCCCAACTTCCATTTACATGTGGGAAGGTTGGGGGTTATAAAATGTATTTCACTTCAGCTACTATTGGCCTTACCTCGTGGTAGAGGCAGGCAAAAATAACCAGAGATTGTTAAGAAAAAAATTCCAAAAATCATATTTAAAAAACCCTTAAAATCATTTGAGGTATTTAGCACATTAAATTTTTCCAAGATTGTTAATACAATTATAACCAGTTCTGAAGTCCATCTATCCTCGGCAAAATAGAAAAAAGCTGTTTTTTCATATATGGGCTTATTCACAATAATATTTGTTCAATAGTTATAGGGGAAAAACAACAGAATTTTAAAAACCAAGTACATTCAAAATAAATTCAATCAACCTTCAGTGTAACATAATATTGAATCCAGTAATATATGAACTTAAAATCACAAAGTTAAACCATAACAAAAAATGCAATAGAATACAGAGATTTTTATTGGAGTCTGAAATGCCTTAGAAATGCCTGAAATGCCTTTAGTCTTTTCAAAGTTCCTTGGGAGTTTATCCATTTAAATGTCTATTGTCCGAAGGCAGGGTGGTAAGGGCTAGGCAATGGGTTTCAAATAGCTGGGAAGTATCTGAGGCCAGATTTTAACCCAGGACCATGCTCTCAGTTGGCTGAGCCACCCATTTGACTCCCCAAAGTTGAATCTTTGGGCTGAATCTTTCTTCTGGCACACAGGTGAAATCAATGAAATTACCAGAACAGTCAAAAGGTATCCTTTTAAACAGCCCATTGCTATTAAGTTTCTGTTTGAAAAAATCTGTTTCTTCTCCTCTCCCTTTTCTCTCTCCCCTGCTCTGATACCTCCTCCTGCCCCAGGCCACCCACGTGGAGCCAATACCCCCTTTGCTCAGAGGCTTAGCCTAAGGGAAAATTGCCCGTTCTCCTTTCCCTCTGGTCTCTCCCCTCCACCCACGTGGCCAATACTGTTACCAGCTGGTCGCAATGAGTCCTGAGCAATCTGCTCCAAGGATATGGGTGATGAGCCAGCTGGGGTCATGTTCGTGGGTCTGGGGCTGGGGTGATGAGCCATCTGTGTCGGAGGCCAGATGGGTGAGAGACAGACCGCCGGGGTGGGTAGGGCCGGGAGCTGGAGCTCAGACAAACAGGGCCTGGAGCTCAGGCACCAGGTGAGAGGCCAGGAGCAGAAGCAGGAGCAGGAGAGGGCCGCAGGGAGGAGCTGATCAAGATAGTTTTCTAAAGAGCATCTTGGAGAACCGTGGCTTTAAAAATAATTCTCTAGGCTAAAAAATTTGAGAAGTTCTCATCCAATCTAATGGTCACCATCTCTAACAGTTAAAATTTAGGAATATGGGGAGACTGAGGCAGGTAGAAATTAGTTTCTCTCTGCAAGGAGTATGATTTTTTTAGAGGTTTATTAAGGATTAAAGAATATACAAGTAAGAAACATGTGCCTAGGCCAGAGGCCTAGACAAAATAACCTCATATCATGCAAGAGACACCTCTGCTCCAAAATGGAAGTCCAAAAGAGCCCAAAAACCTTTGTCCTCAGCTTAAATCCTTCCTCAATTTTGGCCCACCTCAGAATTCCCGTGAGATTACAAAGCATTTTGGGGAAGTGGAGCAAAGGCTTGTGGGGATTGTAGTCCTGCATTCGAGTCTATTTTTTACAGCCTAAGCACATACACAGTTTTATAACTCTTTGTGTGTAATTCTAAATTACTCTCCAAAATGGTTGGGTTAGTTCACAGTTCCACCAACCATGTATTAGTGTCCCTAATTTCCCATATCTCTGCCAGCATTTATTATTCTAGCCAATCTAATGAGTATGAGATGATATGTCAGAATTGTTTTGGTTTATATTTATCTAATTAGTAGTGATTTATAGCATTTTTCATATACCTATATATGGCTTTGATTTATTCCTCTGAAAAATTTCTGCTCATATTTTTTGCCCATTCATTACCTGGGGGAATGGCTCTTATTCTTACCCTTCTGACGAAGTTCTCTATATTTTGATTTTATCTTGGGAAAATCTGTCCTCAGACACTTCCTAACTGTGTGGCTATGTGCAAATCATTTAACTTCTCCTTTCCTCAGTTCCTCAGCTGTAAAATAAGGTGAGAAGTAAATGAAAACCACTGTAGTAAGTATACCAAGAAAACTAGATGACTTCAAAGATTTCAATATGACAGAAATGACTCAACAATGACAATAATAGCTCATTAGTAAAGCATTAGAGTCTCAGACTAATAATGTTTTTCCTCCTTCCATTTTTATAATCTAGTAAACTTTTTCAAAGTGTCATTAATATATGATTTGACATGGTGGTGGAAAGGAGGATAAACTTGACGTAAAGAGAGATGGGTTAAAATTCTGCCTACAGAACTTTCTAATTGTGCATCTATAGGTTACTGTAATGACTTCTTTGAACTTTAGTTTCCAGTTACTTTATTCTTTGAGTTCCTAATCCTAATGTTTAGCACAGTTCTTGGGATATAGAAAGAATTCACCTAATACTTATTGATTGATTACTAAATAAAATAGAGATATTGATACCTGCAGGAATATCTCACAAGTTTTTCAAAAGGATAAAATAAAATAATGCATTTAATGCGCTTCTGAAATCATGAAGTCCTAAAAATCAGTTACTTTGGTTAATAGTAGTTATTGTTATTTATTGTTGATAATACTTTTCTTTGTCAAAAATATCTTTAAGCATTGCATGGTTCTGACACGGCCTCACTGAAACTGGATATATTAGTAATCTCTCCAAATTGGAATGCAAATTCAAATATTATTATGTTGTTTTTTAAATTTATATTACTAGTACTTAGCACAGCACTTCACACATAGCAAATGCATATTAAATGTTGTTTCACCTATCCATCCACATATCCCTCCAATAATTCATCCATCCATCTTGTACACCTACCCACCTATTCACTCATCTATTCCTTTAAGACCCCCCTAATAAGAGATCAAAGACAAAATATCTTATATATATTGTAATTGTTGTTCCGGGAACTTTTTGGTAGCGATTAAGTGAAGGTAAAGTTGATACTCATCAATTTGGGAATGGTTAAAGAAGTTGTTGTCCCATGAATGCAATGGAATATTATTGTTCTGTAAGAAACAATGAATATGAGGAATACAAAGAACTTTGGGAAAGGCGTATAGGAACTAATACAAGATAAAGCAAGCAGAACCACAAAAAGAAGATGAACCACAATTACCATAACATAAAGGAAATGAACAATAGAATGGAACTCAATGCTATGTAGTCACAATGTCCAAATTTGTAGCTGAATAACAGTTGAGATCACATGAGTCAAAGGAGATATGATTGGGATATAGACTAAATGGTCACCCTAGTGCAAATATCAATAATAGGGAAATAGATCTTGATCAATGACACATGTAAGACCCAGTGGACTTGCTCATTGGCAGGGGGGTGGGAACAGCTAGGAAGTGTTTGAGACTGAATTTGAACTCAGGTCCTCCTGAGTTCCAGTTCTCTATCTACCACACATAGCTTATGTATATATGTATATATATACATATATACACACAAACATATATATACACAAACATGTATATGTGTATAAGCATATGTTCATTTGCATACATATATATTTATATACACACACATATATTTATATATTGCATCACAAACAATAGATAATACTGTAGATGTAGTCTAAGAAGGGAAATGTACATAAAGGCTGTCACCACTCATAATCTATGCTTCTATAGAGATATAAATGATGTCCCCAAAGTTTCAAAGCTGTTTTAAGCTATTAAGCCTTTAAAATATTTTAGTGGAGTTTTAAGATATCAAAGCTTAAAACTGCACTAAGACTTTTGGGACACCATGTATATTTATTTAAAAGGCAGCTGCACAAGAAGAGTCTTAGGAAAGACACTGTTCTTTGAGAGATGAAAAAGAAACTTGTGAGGGCAGCTGGGTGGGTCACTGGATTGGGAGCCAGGCTCAGAGATGAGAGTTCAAATCTGGCATCAGACACTTCCTAGCTGTGTGACCCTGGGCAGATCACTTGACCCCCATGCCTAGCCCTTAACACTCTCCTGCCTTGGAACCAATACCCAGTATTGATTCTAAAACAGAAGGTAAGGGTTTAAAAAAGAAACTGACAAGAAAATTAGCAAAAATGAAAGAGTAGAATTCTAATAATTAGTAAATATTATATATTAAAAGAATCCAAAGAGAAGACACTAAGAGGGGAAAAAAATCAATGAACAGTAACCCCAGAATGAAAATGAAAATTTTAATGAAAGTTCAAATTATGCAATAAACATTTTGAGGATATTTCTATTAAAATATATGCCATTAATTCCTTAAAAAACACATGATCAGAAATAATTCCATGGAAAAAAATAATCCCACAGCCTGGAGAGGAGTATGGAAAATTTTAATAAGACTATGGATTTTCTCTGAATTTGAATTGTTTTGCTTCAAGTCAAATGTCCAAAATAGAAAGCACAATAAATTAAAATAACAACTCATTTAAAATAAATCTTGATAGCTTTACAAGTGAAGATGATGGAACTAGAGGACAGAATAAAAAGAGTTTATCAACAGTAACACACTCTGAAAAAGAGTGAAGGAAGAGATTTCAGGAGCTCAGAGAAGAAAGTTTCTATCAGCTATCTTCCAGGTTTGTTGTGAGGATCAAGTGAGACAAATGTTTATAATTTTTGAGATAATATTTATAAAAAAAACAAATGTTAAACATTGTATATACATGTAATTAGGGGAAAATAAAATATTAACTAAATTAAAAAGATAGTCTAAGTTAATATCAACATTAAAACTCTAGATGTAGCCATGATCTAAAAGGGCAGTGTGTGTGTGTATGTGTATGTGTAGTGTGTGAATATAGCACTTATGAAAACCAGAGGCTCTTTGTTGAATAGGACCAAGTGAGGCATTATCAGTGGCACCTGTTGTTTAAATGAACAAAGGACAAAATGAAAGAAATCACAAATAAGAGAGGGCTGATTTTAGTGTTAAGAATGATGTGGTCTTTACTAGGTCATTTGAGTGACAAGTTTAAAAGAAAATTAGTAGAAAGCTCTTCTACCAACCCTCTATTAGCTGGTATACCCATATTCAAGTCTCATTTAAGGTCTTTCCTTGCCTCTCCCATCAGTTTCTTGCTCCAAATTTTTTTCAAGGAATTCTTCACTTCTGCATTCCTCAGAGTATAGATCAATGGGTTCAACATAGGGGTTATGATGGTATAGAATACAGCTACCATCTTATCTTCTGTGAAGGTGGTTGAGGGTCGCATGTAGATGAAGATGCAGGGTACAAGGAACAAAATTACCACAATGACATGGGAAGCACAGGTGGAGAGGGCCTTACGCCTCCCCTCTGCAGAATGAGTCCTGAGATAGAGAAGTATGACAGCATAAGAGCCAACAAGAATGATGAAGCAGGTCAAGGATATCATTCCAGTGTTGGCCATCACAATGACCCCTACCACATAAGTGTCTGTGCAGGCCAGCTTCAAGAGGGGATGAACATCACAGAAATAATGGTCAATCACGTTGGGACCACAGAAAGGCAACTGGACGGTGAGAAGGGTCTGAATAATAGAATGAGTAAAGGCCCCTACCCATGAACTCACCATCAATATGGTACAGACCCTTTGATCCATAATGGTTGCATAGTGTAGTGGCTTACAAATGGCCACGTACCTGTCATAGGCCATTACTGTGAGGATGAAGATTTCTGTGCAGCCAAAGAAATGGACCACAAAGAGCTGAGTCATGCAACCTACAAAGGAGATAGTCTTGACTTTGGCTTGGAAGTCCACAATCAACTTGGGAGCAGTGACAGAAGAGTAGCAAATGTCAACAAAAGATAAGAAGCTGAGAAAGAAGTACATGGGGGAGTTGAGATTTGGGCTAACCCTGATGGTCATGATAATAAGAAAGTTCCCAAAGATGATGATTGTGTAAAAAAGAAGGAAGAGATAAAAGCATACTTGCTCTACCTCCTCAATCTGGGAAAGTCCTGTCAGAATAAATTCTGTAACATTATTTTCCATGAGATCTTGACAGTGTTCAAGTGAGGCAAACCACGCCAATGTACCTGAGGGTATGAAGCATCAAGAACATCATTAGTCTGGGGTCATATGTGAAGTCAATGCCATTTTTTACTAATGCTTCTTTTCTGAAGTTCTAGCTCAATGATGCACTGGATGTGTTTGTGTGGTGAAATAAATGCAGTCAAAAATTTAAAATTACTCTTTTAATGTATGAAAGATCATAGAACCATTGCTCTATTCTTGGGAGAGACTCCAGAGGCCATCTAGTTGACTCCCTCAATTTCACATGAAGAAACTGAGCCCCAGAGGGTGATTCTCTCAAAGTCATATAGGAAGCCTGTGGAAAAGTGGTATCTTAGTCCTTTATAATTCCTTCTGGAAAATTTCCACTGTGGGAAATAAGCATGTCTCCAAAAATGAAAAAAAAAGAGATAACAATCCCTCTATAAATTAGTAGGGAGATATCTGAGGTCCAAAAGGGTTAAGTGATTGATAAAGGTAACACAGTTAGTAATATGAGCAGGATTTAAACATAGGTCTTTCTGTATCTTATGCTAAATTGCCTCTTTCCAAAATGAATAAGCAAGGAAAAAGGAGATATCTGATTGACTTTCTTCTTTTAAAACCCTGCTGTCTGTCTTGGAATTGGTACTAAGTATCAATTCTAAAACAGAAGAATGGTAGGGGTGAGGCAGTTGGGATTAAGTGACTTGCCAAGGGTTACCTGTGTGGGAAGTATCTGAGGCCAGATTGGAACTCAAGTCCTCTTGACTGTAGGCCTGGTGCTCTATCCATTGTGCTACCTTGTTGGCCCTTGATTCACTTTTTGTAGGGGAAACAGTATCTCTTGGAGAAAGGAGTAGTAATTAATTAATTGACTGAAGAAGCACTATCAATAGGAAAGGTACTCAGAATTAGCTTTTATTTCTCACTGATACATTTTGATGTCATAGAAAGAGCAAAGGACTAAGAGTCAAGCAATTTGAGTTCAAATATTAGCCCTGCAATGCACTTAGGTGACTCTGGATATTTCCCTTTCCTTTCCTGCGTCTCGGTTTCTTCACCTGTAAAATGAGGTCAGGCTAAAGAATCTCTGAAGTTCCTTCCAGCTCTGACATTATATAAGATTTTATTCCTTGGCCACACTTAGCCTCAGGAGGGAAGGTGGAAAGAGGTTCCATGACAGTTTCCATGGAAACAAATTCAAACATGGAGGTGACTGAGCAGTGCTTTTCATCAACTTAATTTTGTCACCACCATAGTAACTCTTCACCTCATTTCCCTCACTCCTGTCACTGCCCAGCATAGCTGATCCTTTATAAATGTATCTGATAAACTCAGAAATTGTTAGCTCTAAAAGGGATTTTAGAACACAGATCACAGAACACTCCAGGTAGAAGACACTATAGAACACAGAATACAGAGATAAAAAAACTTAGCTGGGAGGTGAAGCCCTGGATAAGTGATGAATTAGAATCCATTTGCCCTGAAGGAGTTTAACTCACCCAGACTAGATCTAATGCATCCTAAGTCTAGAGAAAATAATCCATCAATAAGCATTTAGTAAATGATTGCTATGTGCCAAGCACTGTGTTAAATTCTGAGAATCTAGACAAAAATAGTCCCCGACACATAAGAGGTTATATCCTAGTTGGGGAGACAACATGTACTTAAATTTGTATATGCAAGCTATGTCCAGATTAGAAAGAAGGTAATCTGAGGGGAGAAGGCTTAAGCAGCAGCAGCAGCAGCAGCAGGGGGAAGTGGGAGTCTTCCTGCCTGAATTGGTATTTGAGAAGTGGCAGGTCTGATGTGATTACTAAGTGACTATTGGTGATCTTCCAAAGACCAAATGAGATCAGGAATGTAAAATTAGTCATGAATCTGACAATAAGCACAGAGCATCTACAATGTGCTATGCAATGTGCTTTGAAAAACTTTAAGCATGATATAAATTGCATCTATTATTGTTACTGTCATTATTATTTTAGAAAATGGGAGATGTGTGATAGGACTGGAGAAGGGCAAATGTCCAAATTCTCATTAAAGAGTGATTGGAGTGTAATCAGAAAAAACATTAACAAGCAAATTCGACTTTCATTTCTGGAATAATTTTCAAAGATATGATTAAGGGGAAGTTTTCTTTAAGCATTTAGAAGAGGAAAGAGCAATTGCCAAATATCAGCATGTTTTCTGCAGGAACAGGGCATACCACATTCCTTTTCATTCCTTTTCCTCACAGTATTACCAGACTAACCTTAATCAGAGGGCTGTTGTACACATAGAATACTTAGATTTTGTCAAAGCATTTAAACAATCTTTGGACAGTTTTGTGTGTGGAGAAGGAGAAGAGATATTGACTAGATGATAAAAAAGTTAACTACATTAAGAATCTTGTGAATGACCCGACCCAAAATGGAAATCATGATTTCCCCCTCAAACCCTCCCCTCTTCCTAACTTCCCTAGCCCCATTTTCCTGGTCATGTAGGCCCAAAACTTAGCTGTTATCCTCAACTTCTCCCTTATCCAATCAGTTTTCCACTCTTATTATTTCTATCATCATAAAGTGTCTCATGTATGCTCCATTCTCACCTCTGACACTGAAACCACTCTCGTACAGGACTTCATGCCAAGACTATTGCTGTAATATCCTGATTGATCTCCCAATATTCTTTCTCCAAATTCCAATCCATCTTCCACTCAGCAGTCAAACTGAAATGGGACAATTTTTGCCAAGAAGAGTTCAAGAAAATGTGGGAATTATCTTCTAGCTTTGGAAAAGCTCTCTTGTAAAGCCAGGATTAGGTTTATTCTTTTTGATCCTATAAGGCAGAAATAGGAACAATGGGTGAAAGTTGAACAGATGTAGATTTAGGCTTAATGTTTGGAAAATTTTTCCTAACAATCACAGCTGTTCAAAAATGGAATTTGTCTGCCTGGGGCAAAGGGTGGGGGAGGCATGGCATGTGCAAAATAGTAGATTTCTCTTCATCATATATGTTGTTGTGGAAGAAAACATCAAGGGGAATTCTTATTCAGGTATGATCACTGGCTCATCTCTAAGATCTAGAGACTTTGTGATTTTGTGAACATGGAGAATAAAATACAAAGGTTAGAATAACCAGAGACCATAGAATGTTATAGGTGAAAGGAAACTTATAGGGAGGATTTTATCTAGTGTGGAGCAGGAAATGACTGGGATGAGTGAAGAAATGGTATGTTTGTAATTTTATATGACAAAATTATTTTATTAATTTTACTATTTCATTATTATTATTTATTTTGTTAAACTATTATGTAATAAATAATTTTATGTAAATTTGTGTAATAATATGTAATTTTATAAAGGAAGCTAGAACATAAAATTTGAGAGCTGGAAGGAAATTTAGGATGCTGAATCTATATACTGAGTTGGAAGGATGTTTAGGGACCATTTACTCTCACATTCTCCTTTTACAGGTAAAGAAAATGACACCCAGAGAGAAGTGATTTGTTTAAAGTGTCATAGCTAACTGGTAGTGGAATGAGGACTAGACCCCAAGTTCCATAGCTCCTAGGTCAGTGCTCTTCATAATATAGTTATATTTCCTCTTGTCTCTCAATTTTTGGCAATTTCAGGTTCAGAACCCCAAAGCAAGAGAGCTGAGATACTCCTTGATTTCATGGCAGACAGATTCATTGATACAAAACATACTTTGGAAGACAGGATTCTTTTGCCCACAAAGTGAATCCCGATAAAGAAACCTCTAGTTATCGAAGTCACTTTTCACTCTTCTTCAAAGTCATAGAATGAACTGCTTGATAAAATCTCAACTGACACAATGGTTTTCTTAGATCCTTGGCTAATGAACTCGGAATGTATTTGTCAAAGTTCATGCCTTCTCTCTGGCCATTATCTCCAATTTTCACTGTATGTGTATCTTGTATGCACACAGCTATTTCCATGTTGCCCATTAGACTGTGTACTTGAGTGAAGGGACTGCTTCTTATCTTTCTTTGTATCCCAGTGCTCAGAAATAGTTACATATGTACTGAAATACATGTTTCTTTGCCTTCAGGACCATGGACAGGTGGTGTATAGCAGCCCACACTTGCGACCTTGGAATGTACTCCCCATTCTTTCCTACTTTCTGAATAGACCTGATCCCTAGAACTCCACCTCGTCTATTAATATTTATTACCTACCATAACACAGTAGTTGCCTGGATTCATAATTTCCTGTTTCTGCTCCTGAATCTTTAATCTTTTCCTGACTCCTTAATATGGGTGTTCCCCAAGAGTTTGCTCTCAGCTTTCCCTGCTTTTCTGTCTCTCTCCACATTCTTTCTCTCTCAACAACCCCACCTATTCCCATGGTATGAACTACCACTTTAATGTGATTTACTTCCAAATTTGTATCTGTGCCCCTGAGTTTGAGACTCATATTTCCAGTTGCCTTGAAGGCAGCTCATTTTGTAATATTACTTTATAATTGATATGGATAATTTTGCAAACATACACAAAATAAGCATACATTTCCAGATCCAAATAAAATTCATATAATATGACAAATTATCCTAGAAGTTATATCAATTGCCAGAATCACAGAATTTCAGAACTATAAGATCATTTAGTCCAACTCATGTTTTAAAGATAGTGAACAAGGGAACTAGACTCATGTCCCTAGAAAGAATTCCTTTCTCATCCCCACTGAGCTCACTTCAAAATTCATGTCAAGTGCCACATTCTCCTTCGGAAAATACTTCCTGGTTCCCCTATTTTTAGTTCTCCTTGTCTCTTTACATTATCTTTTATTTGTTTATAACTCAAATTTCCATAGTTCTTTAACTTTTGAAAAGCACTTTTCTCTCAACAACTATATAAGTTTAATAGAGCATTTCACCAATTTTAATGATGAATTCCTCCCCCTTTAAGGTTTAAAAAGTTTAAATGGCTTGGTAAATGTTTGAAATAACATTTGAACTTCAGCCTTCTATCTCCAACTCCAGTATTCTATCTGCTATGCCATTTTATAAGAAAGAAGGATTGGAGGGGAGAGAAAGTGAAAATAGAAAGACCCATTAGATAACATAAATAGTAGTTCAGGTTGATGATAATGACAACCTTATTAAGGTGATTGTAGTGAGAATATTGGGCAGGGGAAGTATGTAAGAGATATTAAGGATGTGAAGCCAATGGAACTGGGTAAATGATTGGATTGAGAGACAAGGGCAAGAATCAAAGATAACACCCAAGTTTCTGATCTACAAAATGAGCTGGAGGATGGTACCACTGAAAAACCTAATGCAGTCAGTCAAGCAACAAGCATCTGTTAATCTACTATATTCAAGGAAAGATGGAAGGAAGCACTGACTTGGGATGGAAGAAAGAAGAAAAGAAAAAGCAGAAACAACTTATTTTTGGACAAATCAAGTTTGAGGAAATAGCAGGACATCAAGGTAGAGTTGCATTTTAGGCAGCTGGAAATATGAGTCTGAAATCCAGGGCAAAGGTATAGATTTGGAAATAATCCACATTAAAGTAATAGTTGAAACCAGGAGTATAAGTGAGGTTGTTGAGAGAGAAATAATGTGGAGAGAAGCAGAGGGTGGGAGAAGTCAAGAGCAAACTCATAGGGAACACCCATATTAAGGAGTCAGGAGAAGATTGAGGATCTAGCAGTGGAAACAGGAAATATTATTTAAAGAAGTGGGAAGAAAACCAGATTAAAATGGATTTATTTTCCCCTGCTGCTTTGTTGAGGGTGGAGTCTATAAGAGTGAAACATTGCATAAAATGTCATACTTTTTCAATGTAATTTGGTTTAGTGTCCTTTCTTTTTCATTCTGTAAAAACTCTGTCATAATGGCAGAGATATAGAGAAAATCAGATGTTGCAAAAATAAAACACAACAATAAAAAAAGGCAAATGATGTTTCTGAAATCCAATTGAGAATTTCCATAATTAAGAGTAACCAGCAATGCCACATGCTACAGAGGGATACCGGAGGATAAATAAAGAAAAAACTTAGAGATTTATTGGTTACAGGACAATTGGTAAAATTTTAAGATATGTTTCTTTAAAGTCACTGTGGAAGACTTATCTATATACGTGGTTGAAGAGTGAGGAGAAACAAAGAAGAGGCATACTGGTTAATATTTAACAATTGATCCTCCAAATGTATGCATGACACACTTTTAAATATGAATGATCTACATGATCATTTCTCCACAACTCTCTTAAATCTGGACAATTGACAAAACAGTCAACCAAGCCTTGATTGGCAGTGTTTGTCAATTTCTGAAGACTAAAAGCTCCCAAGGAAAATTTTACAACTGGCTTTCTGGAGCTGATTTGAGAGCTCCAGCATTTCCCTAGAGTGGAGATAGAGCTTTAAAGACATTTAGCAGTGAAAGATAGGAAAAAAGATAGTAATAAAAAAGATAATAAAATAAAAAAGGGAAAAAATAATAAAAAAGAAAATAAGATAATAATAAAGATAGGAAAAAAGGTAATAATAAAAAATAAAAATAATAAAAAGCAAAAAATAAAAAAAATAAAAATAAAGAAAATAATAAAGTGGGGTAGGGAGCTCTGAGCTTTGATTATTTATTCGTTTATTCAAGGAGACATTAGTGATGGAAAGACTGACTGATGGGAGGTAGGTAGAGGATGCAGGAAATAATGACTGGAGCAATATCTTGGAATAGGCAGGAGGGAATGTGATCAAAGTCACAAAGAGAGGGGTTAGGATTAAGGAATAGAAGTGATAGTACTTCTTGCAGGTTGGGATGCAAAGAAAAGATGATGTATAATAATATAGGAAAGTGACAAGAAAGGGGAGTGGGTGGGAAGAAAGAACTCATGTTAACATCCCTCTTCTTACTAAAGTAGGAGGCTAAATCATTCATGATATATGTATAGTGGGGACAAATGAACTTGAGATACAGGAAAAGACTTACAGACTTTCTTTAGGGACTGAGATATGAGGTCAATTGGGTTCAGTGAGAAGTCGAGTGACATCATAGAGAGTGAGCTAGCTTCAGCATCAGGAAGACCTTGGTTCAAGTCTCATATCTGACATATCCTGACTATAACCCTGAGAAAATGAACTTCTCATTAACCCCAGACAACATGCTAAGATGATAATTTACAGGTTCTAATATGTAGGTTTACTTTAAAAAAGAGATTGAATTGGGGTACAAAGTAGAAGAATCCTTGGTCAACAAGTGAAAAATTGACTAAGGCTCTGCATTTGGAATCAGGAAGATCAGGTTCCAATACCACCTTTATATTTCCTTTTACCTTCCTGTGTGACTGAGCAAATCATTTTATCTCCCCTCACCCTTTTTTTAAAATATATAAGATATGTATAATAATAACAGCAGACATGAAGATCAAATGGGATCATGTATTTCATGTACTTTGTGGACCTTAAATATTATATGATTGGCCTCTGATAATAATGATGGTCAGTGTGATGTAGAGGAAAGAGAGTCAGTCTTGTGCTAGGAAGGCTTCTGTTCAAATCCTTCATTTGACACACTGGCTGCAGAACCTCCTAATAAGTCCCATCCTCTCAGAGATCTGGGCAACTAGTTTTCTAAAAGTATAAAAAGCATAGAAAGTATCAGCCTTCACTGATAGTTTCCTATCTTTATGAATATTCCTGAAATCACTGAAATCCCAGGCCCAGTCATTTTTCTAAGCTCATTATTGTCAACAATTATTGGGAAAAAAGCATCTAGGAGGCAAGGGGGATAGAGTTTGGGGAAAGGAGTCATGAAGACCTAACTTCAAATATGGCATCGGACATTTACTAGCTGTGTGACCCCGGGCAAATCACTTAACTTGTATTTGCCCCAGTTTCCTTTTCAGTAAAATGAATTAGAGAAGGAAATGGTGAACCATTCCAGGATCTTTGCCAAAAAAAATAAAGCCCTGAATGAAGTGAGGGAAGAGACTGAACAACAAATGATTTTCAGAAATAGAGGGAAGGCTGTGAAGGTTGGTCCCTTTTTCTGGATCAGTTCACTTGGGCCAAGTATGGTCTAGCATATGTGCATTCATGCATTAGTAAGAGGCTAAATGCAACAGAGAATGATGGAGGTTCAAAGACATTAACTTACTGGAAAAATTTCAATTGTCTTTAAGGTGTTTCTGGTTCTTATTCATCTCCTACCTTTTACATCCCTGTATTTTCTTCTACTTTAAATGGCATCAGCTGCATGTTGGTGCACCCAGTGTTGGTGGCTCAGGAAAAGCAGTCTCCCAGTAAAAAAAAATCTTTCCTTTTCTGTCTCCAATTTAGGAAATCTAATTCTGCTGAGGACAGAGACTAGAAAGCATTAGTGAGAAAGCAAGAGAAGTTCTCTGAGACTTATATTACTATATCCTTAATAGGGTCCCATATCAGATTGATTAAAACTATCGGAGGGCCCACAAGTCAGCTCCCTCTTGCTCTGAGGTCAGCAGGCATATTGAATAGTGATTCCCTTCAAACTAAAGTGCTATGCCTTGGGCCAGAGAGACCAGTCCCTGGATCCCCAGGTGACTCTGGAGCGACTGGAAATGCATTGTCCCTGCCACCACTGACCAAAGTAATGAGTTCCCAAGAGTTTTTATATCTGGAAGCTCTGGGCTAAGAAACAGCTCAGTTTTCACTGCACTGGTCAGGTGCAAAAGCCCACTGGGAAGAGGATTGCCAAGTGTCTACTCTAGAGTTTTGGGGCACTTAGAAACCCAGTTAGCCTGCATGTTCTGTTTGGCCCACTTTGCAATTAACGACATTATTGTCCATTATCTAAGCAGGTTCCTTTCTTACACTTTGAGTCCAAATTTAATGAAAAGGGTAAATCACTCCATCAATTCAAATAAACAAAGATTTATGAAGCATTTACCATGTGTCTGGCAGTGTCCAAGGGTTTGAGAATACAAGAAGTGTAGTCGAGGATTACCTCCTCTTTTCTTTATTTGTATTTGCTTAAGATAAAGTTGTGGATTTGCTTGTCTTTGCTTCAGACAAAGATGAGGATTAATCTTTACCCATCCTGGGACCAAGGATGGAACAGTAAACATGAAGGAAGCAGGATAACACTTATGAAAGGCAATTTATGATTAGGTGGGCGCTTATCCCTTCTCTGCCCCTCTTCCCCTTGTTTGTATTTGTAATAAACAAAGGATGTGGGTTAACCTTTGAACACCTGCCTATCCCTGGACCAAGATTAGGGTTTCTGGAATGAAGAATCATAAATTCCTGTGGGTTTTGTCTAAGTAGTCTTTGCCTATAAAAGTTCTGTGTGAAGCAAATAAAATTGGCACTCTTTCTCTCTTTTCATATAGTGTCCATCTCTTCTTTTGTTACTCTTCATTTTTTGTTACCCCAAACAGGATGTCACAGGACTGGCCGACCCTGTGGATGAGTCTTGTAAGCCATAGAGTCTTACAAAGAAGAGGAAAAAGAAAAGTTTCTGCCTTCAAGAAGTTTTCATTCTCTTAGGGGTTATGGCATATAGACAGGCAAAATGTTAAATATATACGAACGTATAAAACTAATTTCACTATTTAGAAAGCTCTAATTAGTGGGGATGAGGGGATCAGGAAAAGCCTCAGGTAAAAGGTAGAACTTGAGCTATGATGTGAAAGAAGCTAATATTCTACAAGGTAGAAATGAGGTCAGACAGTCAAGAAATGGAAGGACAGCCTTTGCAGGAGATGGGAGGTTGAATTCTATCCTCCTCCATCTGAATATAAGCTCCTTAAGAGTAGTGATTGTTTCCTTGTATCCTCAGTGCCTACCACATACTTTTATTTTTAATGTGTTTGTTGAATGACTAATGGGGTGTCAGGTATGGAGAACCACCCTAAAATATTTGAATGGAATATATAATGTGTAAAAGGGAGAAATAAGAAACAAAATGGGAAAGGAAGGTAGAAGGCAGATTGTGGATAACTTTAAATAAAAAATGAGCATTCTGTATTTTACCCTAGAAGCACTTGGGAGCCACTGTAGATTTTTGAGTAAGGAAGTGACTTGGTAAGATCTGCATTTTTAAATTATATATTTGATAGTTAAATGGGAAAAGGAAAGATTGGAGAGACCCAAAGGAATTAGGAAGCTAAAAAAATCTCTAGGTAATGGAGATGGGAGACTGAAGTAGGGGGTAACAATATGAGGGTAGACATATGAAGTGGTGCAGGAAACATTGTGAACCAAAGATCAATCATACTTGCTATTAATAGGATATGACATGTAAGAAGATCAAGTTAGGAAGTCGAATGTAATACTAAGGCTGGGGACTGGAGCTACTGAAGGATGGTGATACCCTTAAAAGAAACAGGGAAGCTGGGCCAAGGAGTGAGGTTGGATAAGGGGTATAGTAGCCTGCCTACTGATCAAGGTACTGGGAGCTAGAGGAGATATGAAGCTTAAACAAGATATCGTCTCATTGTCTAGTAGTGATAGCACAAAATACAAATAACTAGAATATTCAATAATATATGATAAAAATTCGAGAGGTAAAAAGAATATGGAGTGCTTTATGAAGTAAGTTTAAGCTTAAAAACTTCCAAATAGGGGCAGATCCAAAAGGATGGAGAAAATGCAAAGGTTTGCCTGAGCTTCCCCAAATTCCCATCCAAACAACTTTAAAATAATGCCTCAAAATGAATTCTAGAGCAGCAGAAACCATAAAAGGATGGGGTGAACAACTTTCTAGCCCAAAACAACTTAGAAGTTTGACATATCTCATTTAATCATCTCTCCATCCACCCATCCACCTACTCATTTACCCATCAATACAATGATCACTCCAATAGTCCATCCATCCACCCACCCACCCATCCATCCATCTATCCATGTGAAAAGGTCTAAGCTGGTAGAAGTGAGGTGCCTCAGTGAAATGTCTAAATATGTGAGGTCCTGGGTTCAAATCTGTCCTCAGACACTTCTTAGCTATGTAACTCTGGGCAAGCCATTTGATCCTCATTGCCTAGGTCTTATACTCTTTTCCCTTGGAACAAATACTTAGTATTGATTCTAAAATGGAAGGTAAAGGTTTAAAAAAGAAAAGGGAAGGCCCACGCTTTTATTTTTATTTAAAAAATAACCTCTAGTTATTGATAATTTACATGCTGAGAATTTATACAATTATTAAACAGAGGTTGAGGTTAATATTTAAAGTTGTGACCATTGCCACCATCTTATTCTATACTGTGCAAAAATGAAGAATTTAAATATTAATCTAATATTGATTTTGAATAGTGTGATAATATACTTCCTTTTAATCCCCCAACATCATTAAAATAACTTGCTTAAGGAAATGCTAATAAAGATATTGGGGAGGAAGAGATGGGAGCATGTAAGATATCAGACTATTCTCTATAGATTCTCCACAGAATCTTCTTTTTGCATCTAACAACCATTTTGTGCAATTATTGGTTTTCCCACTTTTCCCTCCAAAAAGAACAATTGATGTATGTGATTTCTCAGTTTGAAAAATGCTTTATGTATATCTCATTTGAGTATCACTATACCTTTAAGACTTGGGTATTACAGACTTTACTACCTCCAAATTCTCCAGAGGAGTCAGCAAATTTTAGTTGGTAAAGATCTCGTATTAAGCCCCCAAAGACTGTGGTTCGAGTACTGCCTCTGACACACACTGGTTGTATGACCTTGGGCAAGTTACAGAACCTTCCAGTGCCCTAAGCAGCTCTCTAATTGTACGAATTGTAGTGAAGGGCCAGTAGTCTAATGTTAGAGGGAGTTTCTTTAGCTTAGAGCCCTCTCTACCAGCAAAATCACCGGTGCTGCTATATTCCTTTTTAGCTTCATTTTACAGATGAAGAAGCTGTGGAGCTCATAGACAAAATGTTTTATTTATGATCTTAATTGACTGTCATAATATGGTCAAATACAGAAAAAAGGATGTCCTTCTTTCCCCTCTCCCACGCATCTGTCTCTTCCTTTCCCTTGCTAATATGTAGTTAGGAGAAGTTCACATTCAGGGTTGCAGTGCTTGGAATCTTCTCTTCTTCTCCATTCTGTCTCTCTTCCATATAGAAAACATGGGCTTCTACTTGATTTTTCAGGGCCAGTTATGGGCATTTATGAGACAAATGGTCTATTTTTCATTATACTTAGAGGAGCAAGTATCTAGGGAAAGTCTACATAGATTGTTTCACTAGTTTAGAGGACTTAGCCTATGGCTAGGCTTGGGATACCAGTCTACTTTGTATATCAGGTCCTGATTCTAGATCTGTGCTCTACTCCATACTTTCCAAGCTTATATGAAATCTCTAGTGGATTATCCTGTGGTTCCCTTAAACCTACCTTGTCTAAAATGCAACTGATTACCTTCCCCTTGCCCCTGAGGTAACTCCCTTTCTCTATTCTATTGAATAACTTTTAATCAAAGATCTTATTTGGCCCAATCCACTCATTAAAAAAATTTCTTTATCTAAAAAATAGGCAGCTAGGTAGAATAATGGATAGGGTGCCAGGTTGGGAGTTAGGAAGACCTAAGTTCCCATCTAATCTCAGTCTCTTGCTCTCTGCATGACCTTGGGAAAGTCACTTAACAGTTGTCTCATTTTCTTCATCTGCAAAATGAGTTGGTGGAGAACAAAATGGCAAACCACTCCAGTATCTTGGCCAAGAAAACAAATGGGGGTGCTGAAGAGTTAGACAGGACTCAAAATGACTGACGAATAATATCTGTAAAATGAAGAAGTCAAACTAAATGATCTATAGCTTTTGTTTAAGGTTTCCATTGAAAGCAGTTCTACCTTCTCCTGAGGGCAATGATGGTGAACATTTTAGAGATGGAGTGTAGGGCCCCACCTTCCCCATACCTTGTGCCACACCTGCCTCCCCCCCCAGCCCGAGATAGTGTGCCATGCCCCTCATCCCTACCAAGTTCTGGAATTACTGTAAATTTCAAAACTATTTCACCCTATTCAGACCATTCTTTAGAAGACTGGATTTAGCTATTTCCTGATCAATAACAATAGAGATATTTGGAATAACAGAATCAGGTCTTGGAAACTACATTTTCCACCCTACTCAGTGTAACAAGATTAGGAAGGACTGCAGCAAACTCAAGATTTAATTATTTGAGAATATGACCTTCAACAGACATGTGCAAAAAAAGGACAGACCTCTGGGCAGTCCTAAGTCAAGCCTGAGCCACCATTGGCACATGTGAGATGCAGTAAGTGAGGTAGAGAACATCCTCTGGAGTTCTCGGGACTTCCTGTGCAGAGGGCTAGAGTCGGTTGGAGGCTGGAGCTTGAGGTTGGAGGAGCCCCGCAGACTGATTTCCTTCAGATTGGTCACATGAGCGATAAGGACTGACCCCTTTCCCTGCCTTGGCTGTCCAAGGCCTTAATGCCCATGTTGGCTCAGCCTAAGCCAGAGTGGTTCTGAATTAAACTCCTTTCCTTCTCTCCTTCTTTCCTTCTCTCCCTCTCTCTCTCTCCCTCTAATATTTTCTTCTTCCTGTTGTAATTAAATCACCATAAAATTTGGCAGCTGACTTGGGTATTTTATTATTTGGGATTTCCATAGGCGACCATTTAAATTTAGATTTTTTTCAGTCTCAACTATAATTTTAACTGTTACAGTACCCCTGCCCCCTTATCCCACAAAGAGGAGGGAGAAAACACTCCCATCGGGCTGCTGTGTGGCTGAAGTGAGGAATGTCCTCAGCAAGTGTAGAGAAGGGGAGGGGAGTGGCCCAAGTACTCTGCTCCCCTCCAGTTCTGCCACTTGTGATCCTCCCACATTATTCCTGGGGTGCTCTCATTGGTCTGCTGGGTGGAGGGGCAGGGAATGTGAAAAAATATCATCAGGCATAATGGAGAAGGGGAGAGAAGCAGCTCCACTGAAGTCCCTCTGCCTTTCTTGTAATGAACTGGGGGATGGGGGACAGCTGTGTGCCAACAGACAGTGCTCTGCATGCCATCTTTGACACCAGTGCCATAGCTTCACCATCTCTGCCTTAGGAAGACCATTTCATTTTTAAGCAGCTCTATCTTTTAAAAAGTTTTCCCTTTATTTTAAGTCCAAATGCATACCTTTTATGCTTTGTATTCTGTGTATTGCCTATGTCAAAGGACAAACAAAACAAATTAAATCCCTCTTCCATAATTCTAATTACCTGCTATAAGGAAACTGCTTTGAAACAATAACCATTAATGTAAATGGGAGCCATAGGAATTCTTATAACTAACTTGGCAAACTGATCTAGAATAAGCAGGATTCTGTAGTACCCAAAAAACAAATTCTAGAATTTCTGTCTTTAGTACTGATAAGGAAAGGGGGATCTAGGGAGGTTAAGTGATTTGCCTAACTCCATGCATACTATAAACTTGATGAATACACTCACTTTCAGATTCAGCATCCTTCTTGCTACAGTTGACCAGAACCAGGATATTGAAGAGCCCAGAGTGAAAAGTCTGATCATTCTAAGTACACAGATGCATTTAGAGGCAGATGGCAATGGTAGATAGCTAGGCAGCCTTAGCATGATGAATCTGTGGTTTCAAAGCTCCATCTCTGATACATTCTGACTGTGCAACTCTGAGAAAGTCAATCTTTCAACATCATTGTAGGAGGCAGTGTCTATAACAGTTATGATTTTCACTGGTGAAAGTACTGGTCCAGACCAAAATATCACCTTCCTAGATCTCCATCCCCCAAAACCTCAACCATAAAATATTGAGGAAGAAATTGTGATAAATCCACGAAATAAGAGGAAGACATTCTGTGTTGAGATTGTATAGTTTATTTAAAGCATTTTCCAGAAAATTATTGTTAAGAACAGCTTTCTACTGCTCTGGATAAATTCTACCTTTTCCGTTTCCTCCCACTCTGATTTGGGACAAGGAAATTCCTTGGGTCCGACATTATCCACTTCATTTCTCACTTTGTTTCAATGCCCTGACCCATAGTTTCTTCATGGCATTCTTGACTTCAGCATTTCTCAAGGAGTAGATGACTGGGTTCAGGAGTGGAGTGATCACCGTGTAGAATACAGCCACCAGTTTGTCCATAGACAAGGTGATGGAGGGCCGCATATAGATGAAAATACAGGGCCCGAAGAATAAGACAACTACAGTAATGTGTGAGGCACAGGTAGAGAGGGCCTTTTGGCATCCCTCCTTGCTGTGCCCCCTCAAGTGTAGCAGGATTATAACATAAGAGGCCATGAGAACCCCAAAACTAATCACTGAAAGGCTTCCACCATTAACCACAATGAGCTGGCCT
Organism: Monodelphis domestica; assembly: GCF_027887165.1. NCBI lineage: Eukaryota > Metazoa > Chordata > Mammalia > Didelphimorphia > Didelphidae > Monodelphis > Monodelphis domestica. Next base: position 26,887,013 of record NC_077232.1, on the reverse strand, counting down.
ATGAATAAAGTGTCTGTGCAGGCAAGTTCCAGCAGAGGGAGAAGGTCACAGAAATAGTGGTCAATCACATTGGGACCACAGAAGGGTAGGTGGAACATGAGGAGAATTTGGGCAATTGAGTGTAGGAAGCCACCCATCCAGGCAATCCCCAGTAGGAGGCCACACATCTGCTGGCTCATGATTGTCATGTAGTGTAAAGGTTTACATATGGCTACATATCTGTCATAGGCCATAACTGTGAGTAGGAAGATCTCAATGCCACCAAAGAAGTGGATAAAGAAGAGCTGTGTCATACAGCCCTCGAAGGAGATGACTTTCCTTTCAGAAAGTAAATCCACAATGAGTTTGGGGGATGTGGTGGAGGAATAACAAATCTCCACAAAGGACAGATGGCTGAGGAAGAAGTACATAGGGGAGCCAAGGCTTTTGCTGGCTTTGATGGTTAACACTATGAGAGAATTTCCCAGCACTATCATTACATACATGAGCAGAAATACCACAAAGCAAACTCTTTGAACTTCTTGTTTGGGAGAGAGCCCCAGGAAAATGAATTCGGTTACATTGTTGATCGGTCTCATGATTTCTAGTTAAGGGCTCAAGAGTTCTTTGAGACTTATTACTTAATAATCCAGACCTTAAATCAGAAGAATAGTCAAATGCAACCTCACCTATTACATAAAGAGTGGTCAATAGGGTAAATACAAGGCTAAATTCATCAGGTGATAACCAAAAAAAATAAAATAAATTAAATAAAAAGTCAGCTTCAGGACCATTAACAATGTAAGGTCAATGGGGTACAGATTTCAGATTTATAAGTAATCTCATTGTTGAGATAAGGATTTATCAGGAAAATACAAGAGAATAAGAAAATAAGAGGAATCAACCAGAGCTGTAGAACAGTTGAGACTTAATGTCCTCCAACCTATGGCTTTTAACTCTTTTTACCTGCTTCTCTGGATGGAATGACTGTCCTTGGGTAGTCACAAAGCACATGACTAGGATAGAGTCCTGTGAAATGATACCGAAGAAGAAATTCAGTCTTTGATATTAGTTAAGTGTCATTGTTATATTTGGAAGTCACCTTAAAGACCATTGACCTCAAGCTCTTATTTAATGACCAATAGAACCAAGGCCCAGAGAATTCCATTCAAGTATTCATTAAGGACCTACTACATATTATTAAGTATAATATATAGTTTTACATGTTATGCATAATATGATAATGCAGTATACACAAACATATATATTATATGACACTAAGGATTAAAGCTAAAGAAACAAAAATAGTTTTTGCCCTCAAGGAATTTCTTTATATCTATCTAAAAGTTGAGGAAAGGGACACTTCAGTAGACAGGAACTTATTTTCTCTCCTCTTCACTTTCTTCTCCCTTTCATGGAACAATTACAAAAAAAGAATGAAGCTCTTGTAGGGAATTTTCACAGTCAAAAACGGTCACATTGGCCATGTCCAAATATGTATGTGTCATTCTGCATCTTGAGCCCATCTGCTCCCTAACAAGAAGTAGGTAGCAGGCTTAATCTTAGACCTCTGGAATCCTGGTTTGAAATCGCATAGACCAGGGAACTCAAGACTTTCAAAGTTATTTTTCATTATAATATTGTCATTCCATAAGTAGCAGATGCTCATTTATGATGGAATTTGGAATAAAGCATATCCTCATAGAACTCCATCCAAAGTAATTTAGTTATCATGTGTTCAAGGAAGACGTCACTATTGCTCAGTCTCTTTAAGGTCATGGAACTCCAAGGCTTTCACAGAGTCAAAAGTCCCTTTGTTTTTACAGAACTTAGTATAGTTGACAGATGACTGTTACCTAAACACATAACACACAGTGCATTTTACTAGTAAAATGCTCCTGGTGAGATTGAATTCTTGGTGAAACTTTAAGAAGCCCAACCTCCTAGTAGAGGCTTAACAAATGTTTCTTGATTAATTTATTCCCAGAGCTCAATAGATACACACACATATAAACATATGCTAATAGATTTTTTGGAAAAATTTCCTCTAGCCAATTTCTCTGTCAATTTCTAAAGCCCCAGTGAGAGAAGACTCTTGGGTCTTGACTATGCAAAATACTTGGGAAAAAAATTGAGAGTGGGTCAAGCAATTAAATGTTGACCTTAATCCTAGGTACTAACTTGCTCTGTATCTTAATTTGCTAACAAAGAAGCAGCCTGGTTTACCCCACCTGGCATATCTTTTGACTCCTTGAGGATCTGGAAATTAGAACTATGTTCTTCCTCTTAGACACTCAGTCACTGGGGGTTAAGAAGAACTGTCTGATTCCAGCTATGCCTAAGAGTAAAGATTTGCTCATCTCAAGGCTAGTGTTAAAATTATGAGATATTAGAAAGCATGAAGAATCTAAGGCCCAGAGAGGTCAGTCAATAAGCATTTATTAATCACCATTCAGTCATAGTGATAAATGCTGGGATTAAAAGAAAGGAAAAAGACAGTCTTAGTTTTCAAGAAGTTCATAGTCTAATGGTTGTACAGGTAAGAAGTTGAAAAGCCAGACGTTGAATACAAGACCTGTGAATTTATAATCAGCATTCTTCTTGATCTGCTACCTAAATCACAGAATTGGAAAGTTATAAGGGACCACAGAGTTCATCTAGTACAACCCATCCCTGAAGAAGAATCCTTCCTAAAAGATACCTGACAATTCTCTGCTTAAAGACCCTTGGTGTGGTATACTCTTCTCCAACTGCCTTCCAAGGTTAACTGTTCTACTTTTGGAAGCTCTGAAGTATGTCTTTTAAACCTGGGATCCATCAACTTTCAAAAATATTTAATAATTGCATTTAATATGATGGAATCCATGTGTTTTATTTTAGTACTAATGCAGTGTATTTCATTTTATGCATTTAATTATTCTCAGGTTGGTTTCATAGACCTCTAGATTTTCTTAGAGGTCCAAGACACAGATAGAGACATGCACATCATTAAGAATCCCTTTTTAAAATATTTAAGAAGTTTTTCTTGATTTTGCACCTTCATTACTTCCCCCATCACCATTGGGCTCTTAACACAACTGATGTCACACCCATATCAAAGGGAGCCCAGAAAAGCCAAGGGTAGACAAAGAGGAATAAATAATGAATAAGGCTTCTTCAAAGACCAGGAACAAGAAGCTCTGAACTCTTAGTCTTAGTCCACATTCTCTCTACCTTCTCTGAATCACAAGAAGCATGGGGGTGGAGTAGGATGTGGCATGAGATGCAACTCCAAAATACCTCATCTCCCATTTTAGCTTAAGGAGCTATCAGGAAATTTGCAAAAAAAGTAGATGGGATATTTCAGGAATGGATCTGTGGGCCTATGAACATCTGCAATACATTTGAATTATCAGAGCAAGAAAGGAATATCTGGTCCAACAGATTCATTCATTCTTTGCATAGATTCAGTTTAATTCCACAGTTTACTAAGTACCTGTCATGTTCAGGGTGCTATTGGGTTAGGTACCAGGGATACAAAGCAAGGAAAAACCAGTCCCTGCCCTCTAGAAGCTTACATTTTTCTGAGAGGAAGCTGCTTACAAAAGTAAAATTCTGAGGTCACAAAGATATGAAGTTGCAGAACTAGCATTATAGCCAACAACTTTTACCTCAAAATGCCAATGACTTGCCACTAAACCACACAATATAGCCAACCCTCGTTATAGAAACAATCACAAGAAAAGTCTCATAGCTTCTTTCCTAAGAAATATGCCAATACACAGGAATCAAGGCAAACTTTCCCTACTGAGATCTCAGGAAGACGTAAAATTAATTTGATAAAATATTACGATTTTATGGAGGGCTACATCATGAACAAGTCAAGAATTAGAAAAAAGGGCTTTCAAATGTCCTTGGTTATTGTTGCTAGTCAGAATCATGAAAAAAGATTTAATGCTTACATTTTCCAAGAAGTAGAGGAACCCAAGTATACTGTATCTTTTTAAAATCCTTTCTAGGGATATATGATATGAGAACACCTGGTCAAGTGCAGTGATTTTCTTGAGGAAGGGTCTTTTAAATAATCAGATGTTTATTTTCTCAGTTATCAAGCGTGTTCTCCCTCTTGCTTCTCCCTCACCTGAAAAAAAGGGAAAAAACCACCTCATAACAAGTAAATAGTCAAGCAACACAATTTCTTAGGGGAAAGAAGGGGCTTAAGAAATAGCTGATAACAGTTAGCCAAAAATCCTCCCTCCATCCTTACTGTACTACTTACATTACCTGAGAGGGTCTCAGCTGAAAACAGTCTTTCCCTTTCTCTTAGCAAGTTGCAGGGAAGTTTGCTCTTGTGCTTAGGGGGTGCCAGCTAAATATGGAATAATGGCCCAACAAAACCCTGTCAATGCCTACTTAAGTATGTGAGTTCAGGCAAGTCAATTTACCCTCTTCTCTGAGAACAAATCCAATGGGCAAAAGGGCACATAGTGACCCAAGTTTCAGCCCATATTGTTCTAAAACCCACCAATGGTTGGGAAAAAAAAAAACTGTTTCTAGACTGAGACGCCCAAAGTTTATCAGATGGAAAATTGAAATCAGGGAATTGAGGTCCCTGAAGCTTTTCAGTGTCTCCTGTCAGGGGACTTTCCCCAGTAGACTAAAGTGAACTCAGAGGTTAAGGAACATTTGATTTAATTGATCAACTAAGAAATTGCTGCCTTCTTTCAGGTATCTACTTGATTTGACTTTTTCTCCTTTCAGATAAGAATGAAGAAATAATTCATATCTCCCCAGTTGTACCATTTCTCCACCCAACTTTTGAGTGGCATTAGAATGGGGTTAAGAAATATCCAGGCTCACAATCACACTGCAAGATGCCACACTGATTTACTCAGTTTCTTTCTCATAGCACACTCATGCAAACACACAGGGAGAAATTAATAAACATTTGCCTTTATTCACAAATTAATGGTGACATCACACCATTTTTTCTGGACACTTGAAAGGCTACAGTTGGTGGGGTAATGGAAATAGGGTACCTTGGAGTTTCTCTATTTTAGGAATTCTTAACCTTTTTTTATATCACGGATCTCTTAGGTGGTCTGTTAAAGGCTGTTAAGGTCTGTTAAGAAGGTTTTTCAGAATGTTTTTAAATGAATAACATAAAATCAACTGGATTATAAAGGAAACTATATCAAAATAGTTATGAAAATATTAAAATAATTGATGGACCCCAACATAGGGACCCTTGGATTCATCCAACTCAGGGATTTAAAATTATTATTTTTGTTGAGATGTTAACTATGGCTGACTATTTCAAAACCTACATGCTAATGGAGCATAAATATTCTTTATAATCCTATTTCTTCATGTAGGCCAAGGAATTTATTCTGGATCCTACCTATTTAAAGAAACTTGAAATATTAAAGTGATCCTTCTACTCACTGTTATTTATTTCAAAAATATTTTATTTTCCCTCAATTACATGTAGAAACAATTTTTAAATTATATTTTATTTGATCATTTCCAAGCATTATTCATTAAAGACATAGATCATTTTCTTTTCCTCCCCCCACCCCCCCACCCCCCATAGCCGACGCGCAAATCCACTGGGCATTACATGTTTTCTTGATTTGAACCCATTGCCATGTTGATAATATTTGCACTAGAGCGTTCATTTAGAGTCTCTCCTCTGTCATGTCCCCTCAACCGCTGTATTCAGGCAGTTGCTTTTCCTCGGTGTTTCCATTCCCATAGTTTATCCTTTGCTTATGAATAGTGTTTTTTTCTCCTAGATGCCTGCAAATTGTTCAGGGACATTACACCACCACTAATGGAGAAGTCCATTACGTTCGATTATGCCACAGTGTATTAGTCTCTGTGTACAATGTTCTCCTGGTTCTGCTCCTCTCACTCTGCATCACTTCCTGGAGGTTGTTCCAGTCTCCATGGAACTCCTCCAGTTCATTATTCCTCTCAGCACAATAGTATTCCATCACCAACATATACCACAATTTGCTCAGCCATTCCCCAATTGATGGGCATCCCCTCGTTTTCCAGTTTTTGGCCACCACAAAGAGCGCAGCTATGAATATTTTTGTACAAGTCTTTTTGTCCATTATCTCTTTGGGGTACAGACCCAGCAGTGCTATGGCTGGATCAAAGGGTAGATATTGTTTTGTCGCCCTTTGGACATAGTTCCAAATTGCCCTCCAGAATGGTTGGATCAGTTCACAACTCCACCAGCAATGAATTAATGTCCCTACTTTGCCACATCCCCTCCAGCATTCATTACTTTCCTTTGCTGTTATGTTAGCCAATCTGCTAGGTGTGAGGTGATACCTCAGAGTTGTTTTGATTTGCATCTCTCTGATTATAAGAGATTTAGAACACTTCTTCATGTGCTTATTAATAATTTTGATTTCTTTGGCTGAGAACTGCCTGTTCATGTCCTTTGCCCATTTGTCAATTGGAGAATGGCTTGATTTTTTGTACAATTGATTTAGCTCTTTATAAATATGAGTAATTAAACCTTTGTCAGAGGTTTCTATGAAGATTTTTTCCCAATTTGTTGTTTCCCTTCTGATTTTAGTTACATTGGTTTTGTTTGTACAAAAGCTTTTTAGTTTGATGTAGTCAAAATTATTTATTTTACATTTTGTGATTCTTTCTATGTCTTGCTTGGTTTTAAAGCCTTTCCCCTCCCAAAGGTCTGACATGTATACTATTCTGTGTTTACCCAATTTACTTATGGTTTACTTCTTTATGTTTATTTAAGTCACTCACCCATTTTGAATTTATCTTAGTGTAGGGTGTGAGGTGTTGATCTATTCCTAGTCTCTCCACACTGTCTTCCAATTGTCCCAGCAGTTTTTATCGAATAGTGTATTTTTGTCCCCAAAGCTGGGATCTTTGGGTTTATCGTATACTGTCTTGCTGAGGTCTCTTTCCCCCAGTCTATTCCACTGATCTTCCTTTCTGTTTCTTAGCCAGTGCCAAATTGTTTTGATGACTGCTGCTTTGTAATATAGTTTAATGTCAGGGACTGCAAGGTCCCCATCATATGTGTTTTTTTTTTCATTATTTCCCTGGATATCCTTGATCTTTTGTTCTTTCAAATGAACTTTGTTATGGTTTTTTCTAAATCAGTGAAGAAGTATTTTGGGAGTTCAATGGGTTTGGCACTAAATAGATAAATAAGTTTGGGTAGGATGGTCATTTTTATTATATTGGCTCGTCCTATCCATGAGCAGTTAATGTTTTTCCAATTGCTCAAGTCTAGTTTTAGTTGTGTGGAGAGTGTTTTGTAGTTGTGTTCATATAGTTCCTGTGTTTGTCTCAGGAGATAGATTCCTAGGTATTTTATTTTGTCTAAGGTGATTTTGAATGGGATTTCTCTTTCTAGTTCTTGCTGCTGAGCTGTGTTGGAGATATATAGAAAAGCTGATGATTTATGTGGGTTTATTTTGTATCCTGCAACTTTGCTAAAGTTGTTGATTATTTCAATTAGCTTTTTGGTTGAATCTCTAGGATTCTTTAAGTAGACCATCATGTCATCTGCAAAGAGTGATAACTTGGTCTCCTCTTTGCCTATTTTGATGCCTTCAATTTCTTTTTCTTCTCTAATTGCTACTGCTAGTGTTTCTAGTACAATGTCAAATAGTAAAGGTGATAATGGGCATCCTTGTTTCACTCCTGATCTTATTGGGAATGCATCTAGTTTATCCCCATTGCAGATGATATTAGCTGATGGTTTTAGATATATACTGTTTATTATTTTTAGGAATGACCCTTCTATTCCTATGCTTTCTAGTGTTTTTAATAGGAATGGGTGTTGCATTTTATCAAATGCTTTTTCTGCATCTATTGAGATAATCATGTGGTTCTTGCTGGTTTGCTTGTTGATGTGGTCAATTATGTGGATGGTTTTCCTAATGTTGAACCAGCCCTGCATCCCTGGTATAAATCCTACTTGATCATGGTGAATGATCCTTCTGATCACTTGCTGGAGTCTTTTTGCTAGTAT